>NC_133655.1:79527428-79658160 GCF_009905375.1 Apium graveolens
CTTTAGGATATCCCATAAAATTACATTTTACAGATCGAGATTCCAGCTTATCTGGGTCAACTTTCTTGACATAAGCTGGACATCCCCAAATCTTAACGTGTTTAAGACTCGGTTTCCTTTCTTTCCATATCTCATATGGAGTTTGAGGAACAGATTTGGAAGGAACCTTATTCAGTAAATATGCTGAGGTTTCCAATGCATAACCCCATAGGAATACTGGAAGATTCGCATAGCTCATCATGGACCGAACCATGTCTAACAAAGTTCGATTTCTCCTTTCAGATACCCCATTGAACTGTGGAGTATATGGAGGAGTCCACTGGGAGACTATACCATTTTCTTTGAGATAAGCTAGAAACTCTCCATTCAAGTATTCACCACCTCGATCTGATCGAAGAGTTATAATACTATGTTTGGTTTGTTTCTCCACTTCATACTTATATTCTTTGAACTTTTCAAAGGCTTCAGACTTGTGTTTCATCAAATACACATATCTGAATCTAGATCGATCATCTATGAAAGCAATGAAGTATGAAAATCCACCCATGGCTTGCGTAGACATTGGTCTACATACATCTGTGTGTACCAATCCTAGCATATCTGCAGCCCTCTCTCCATGTCCACTAAATGGAGATTTGGTCATTTTACCCAATAGACAAGACTCACATGTAGGATATGATTCAAAATCAAAGGGGTCAAGTAACCCTTCCTTATGCAATGTCCGCAGTCTATTTTCACTAATATGACCAAGTCCGCAGTGCCACAAGAAAGTGAGATTTTCATCATCCCTTTATCTTTTATTAGTATGTTCAATTTGTAGTAAATTATGCTCTAAGTCACATACATACAGACCATTGTTTAAAATACCACTTTCATAAAGAACGTTATCTCTAAGAATTGAACATTTATTATTCTGATTAACAAACGAATATCCAGCCAAGTCTAACATGGAATAGAAATTATATTCCTCACAATCGAGGGAACAAAATAACAATTATTTAGAACAATAGTCTTGCCCGTAGGCATATGTAAATGAAATGATCCTACAGCTTCAGGAGCAACTCTTGCTCAATTTCCTATCCGTAGAATCACCTCCTCTTCTTCAAGAGTCCTACTTCTCCTTAGTCCCTGCAACGAATTGCAAATATGAGAACCACAGGCGGTATCCAATACCCAAGTAGAAATTTGACTTAGTGACATATTAACTTCGATCATGAACATACCTGAATCAGAAGCGGTAGTCTCACTACCCTTCTTCTTCTTCAATTCTGCAAGGTAAACCTTGTAGTTCCTCTTCCAGTGCCCCACCTTGTTACAGTGAAAGCAAACAGCTTTGCTCTTGGGGTCTTCAGCTTTTGGTGGAACCGGCTTTTTCTCACCTACTTTCTTCTTCTTGGAAGGGTTCTTCTTCCTTTTCTTAGGATTGGAACCTTCACCAATTAGAAGAACAGAACTCTTCTTAGGGGGAAAATTTGATTCCGCAGTCTTCAACATGTTGTGGAGTTCAGGCAGGCCGACATCCAGCTTATTCATGTGAAAGTTCACAACAAACTGCGAGAACGAACTTGGAAGTGATTGAAAGACCAAGTCTTGGCTCAGTTCCCCATCCATGGAAAAACCAAGTTGTCCAAGACGTTCAATCAAATTGATCATCTTAAGTACATGGTCATTCATAGATGATCCCTCAGACATCCTACAACCGAACAGCTCCTTCAATATCTCATATCGAGCTGTCCTTCCTGCCACATCATACAACTCTTGTAGATGTATAAGGATAGTGTGAGCATCCATATGCTCATGTTGCTTCTATAGCTCAATGTTCATGGAAGCTAGCATGATGCATTGAGCAACATTTGCATCATCTATCCACTTATGATACACAACATGTTCATCATTATGTGCATCGCTAGCAGGTTCAGTAGGCTTAGGTGAGTCAAGCACATATTCCAGCTTCTCAACCCTGAGAACAATTCTCAAGTTTCGAAGCCAGTCAGCAAAATTAGGACCAATCAACTTGTGAGCATCTAGTATACTCCGGAGTGATAGTGCATAAGACATAACGAATATAGTAAATCTGTAAATGATAAACACATAACAACACTTAGCAAATATTTAATTTCATTTCAAGACACTATATAAATTGGGTCTTTATTCATAAGTGGCTCCCACTAGTTTATCTAATTTATACAACCCCTAAGTGAAAATTAAGCATTCATAATGCCAGTGGGAATAAGGATCCTACATTCTATCACACAATCTCGGCTGTAGCACGAAATGTCATGTGATGTTCAATAGGCAGACAACTCTTGTCAATTATATCTTATGTTATTCCCTAATAAAACTTTAGCCTCTTGAATAATTGAGTCACGGTTGTAGCACGACAAACTCAATATTCTAAGTCAAGTCTAACCCAACATTTTGTACAATTGAATCAGTCTCCAACGGCCCACGGCTGTAGCACGTAACGATCTTTAGATTTTAATTCAATGTACACATCTCTATGTAATAGACAAGTATTTCTTATTTCGAAATCAAAGCCCTCGGCTGTAGCACGAAACGACAATGATTTAAAAATAAGAACCACTTTCTACCATGTTGGAAGGCTATGACCGACACAAGCCCGTTGTGTCATTGGCCAATTACTACTTGATATTATTTAATTTTAGAGGGATTATATTATGTTACAATCATAATCATATTATAAAGAGATTCTTCCTTTTAAATTAAATATTTCAAATCCATAATCGATAATCAAATGATTCCCAGATCGGGGGGAGCATTGTCAAGAGGCGTCACTTAATACCCCTTTCTTACAGATAGAAATATGCTTTTGACAGAATCATCCTTTCTCTCAATATTGAAAATTCATATTTAATTACGTGTTTCATAAATATAAGAATCTCATGATTGTATTCATAATATTATTGTTAAGGCAAGAAATGATTCCTATTCTAGATTTTCTAGAGCACGCCTTATATTGATTTAAGTTCACCTAAAACTATCATCGCATGGTAAACATAGGCATATATCTCATATATAAAATTAAATAAACAAGTAAATGTAAAGTGCAATAAAGTGAATGTGTTTGGTTATGGCCCCATCCTATGTGATCTTTATCAATCTCATGATAAAGATCAAGGTCAATCTAATATGGTGATGGAAATAAATACAACTACTTATTACATAAGACTTCTTCTTTGTTTAGACTTCTTGTATGCCTCGTCTTCTTCTTTGTATCACCTCCATTGTGTAGCCTTCTTGAGTCTTCAATTACATTACATGATTGAAAGTAAAACTAATCTAATGAACTTACAAGAATAACTCGAGTTACATTCGAGATTTATGATTACAAAGATTGATGACATGCAAGTCGTATTTAAAACCAAAACCAAAACCATTACACTAAGGTCGAAAGGTCATAACCATCCACCATGCTCATACAACACATAAAAGCATGTTAAAACACATAATCTGATCTTAACATATCATATTATCTATGATCTAATCATAAAAAAAATATGACAAAAATCAAAAAAATCAGAAAAATCAGAATCAAATCAGAAAAACAAGAATCACTGTTTACAGGCAGTAAACGACGCCAAACGCCTTACAGACGAGTCGTTGATAGCTTTAGCTATCTGTTTTGTTCAGACGCTCGTTTACCTATGGAATAGGGTATTCGGTTGCGTAAATCAGACACCAGACCCAGATTTCAGCAAATCTGCAGCAGCCAATTCAAAATCCGTATCTAATATGATTCTCATAATTAGAACAAACATAAATTATGTATATATCAGTGTATATACAGATTACATAATCATCTTATGATTATACAACTCACATGAATATCATATATTCAAAACCATACATATATAAGCATATTATATCAACATCAAATCATGGCGAATCACGTACATGCTCATATATCGAAAACAGTTAAACACATAAACGAATTAAAAACTTTTCGAAAGTAGCTCTGATGCCATTGAAGGGTTTTTAGCACATAAATGCAACGAAAACGTAAATTTAAATCTTAAAAAAAAAACGAAACCCTCCGCAAGATCCATGCGAAAAATAATATTTAATTTGTAGTTCAGTATGTTTACCTTAAGAAGCTTTACGTTAATGGAAAGATGAAGGTCTTTAATAGCGATCCAAGAACGATGAACGGAGATCCCTAGCAGCTGCTCCTCAAGTGTGAAGCACTCCACCGATATCCACCATGAGATCAATGTAATGGAGGAGGAAGAGGTTGAGAGAATTAGTTGCCTCCCTCTTGTTCTACTTTAGAATTAGGGTTAATTATTTGGGTCGAGGCAAATAGGGTTTATAATAGTATATTTATAGGCAAAATTTTCAGCTGAAAATTTTCCATAAAATATTATTATTATTAACCCTTTAATTGATTATTCTTATTAACCAATTAACTAATAATTAAAACACCTTTTAATCATTAATCTCTTTTCTAAACACTTTAGAAAAATAATTCTCTCACTTGATTTAATTTTCAAAATTAAATTCTTAATTAATAATATTAAGAATTAATTAAATCTTATTTAATAAATTATTAAATCTGCTAATTAATTATTTATTTCAGAAATAAATAATTACCAACCATTATTAATTAAATCCTCCACCATTAAATCATTCTCTTTTATGGTGTGACCCTGTATGTTCAATATTAAGCCGGTAGTAGAAATAAAAAATAATAAAACTATTTTATCATTATTTATATAAATTCTCTAATTCATTAAATATGATTAATTAATAAATTAATCATATTTATTCTACATCGTGAGGGATACTTCTCAGCATATCGCGACTATCCGGATAATACGAACTCACTGCTCAGAATACCAAGAACCTATTCAGTGAGTAGTTACCGTACAATCAATTGCTTCTACCCTGCAATGTCACGATTAAATACAAGGCATGGAACTTGTGTCAAGCCTATCTTATTTAATCATTTGCTTTCACATTCACTATGCTTAGTTCTATTTAATGTAAATTAGAAACTCCTTTCTAATTTCATTCACTCTGGCCAGAGATTCCTGAACTAGCATAAGTGGATCAGCATTGAACATTCTCTTCCTTCACTGGAAGGGGTAGATCCTTTATTGATCATACACTATCTTCGTGTACAAATTCCTGTACCTAGTAGATGAAAGATATGTGTCCTAAGTCCAATCATGTATGATGACTTAGGAATAACTTTTATGTAATCTGTTTTGATTTCATTGATATTAATAAAAGACTTGTTTTGGTTTTATTGCGGGCTTTATCTATTTAAGTGTTTAAATAAGATATACCATAGTTTAGAATAAAGCTTTTTATGGATTATGATGACATCATAATAATGAAACCTAAAAGATGATAACTCTAAACTTAAATATTTCCTGGTCGTAGGATTACTAACTGGTAATTAGCAATCCGCAAAGATCAGTACATACTATGCTTGCTTCATTATGAAGGATGTATGTTCTCATAGACATTTGTGTGGTGACACTATAGCTAGTATGTAGGTGCTTATTATAGAATAAGTTCACTGAACAAGACTCACACAGTCGAACAACTGATGGAGTTCACTCACGTGTCAGCAGTTATTCACATAGTGATAGTTGTACAAGTATCCTTAGACTTGAGGTCATCATAGTCATCTTGTGTACACTGAACTATGCTTTGGTTTAGTTCTTAGTCTCCAGGGACAATTATAAGGGCTCTACTGGGTATAGGAATTTGTACACGAAGATAGTGTATGATCAATAAAGGATCTACCCCTTCCAGTGAAGGAAGAGAATTTTCAATGCTGATCCACTTATGCTAGTTCAGGAATCTCTGGCCAGAGTGAATGGAATTAGAAAGGAGTTTCTAATTTACATTAAATAGAACTAAACATAGTGAATGGGAAAACAAATGATTAAATAAGATAGGCTTGACACAAGTTCCATGCCTTGTATTTAATCGTGATATTGCAGGTAGAAGGAATTGATTGTACGGTAACTACTCACTGAATATGTTCTTGGTATTCTAAGCAGTGAATTCGTATTATCCGGATAGTCGCGATATGCTGAGAAGTATCCCTCATGATGTAGAATAAATATGATTAATTTATTAATTAATCATATTTAATGAATTAGAGAATTTATATAAATAATGATAAAATAGTTTTATTATTATTTATTTTTACTACCGGCTTTATATTGAACCTACAAGGTCACACCATAAAAGAGAATGATTTAATGGTGGAGGAATTAATTAATAATGGCTGGTAATTATTTATTTGTGAAATAAATATTAATTAGTAGATTTAATAATTGATTAAATGAGATTTAATTAATTCTTAATATTATTAATTAAGAATTTAATTTTGGAAATTAAATCAAGTGAGAGAATTATTTTTCTAAAGTGTTTAGAAAAGGGATTAATGATTAAAAGGTGTTTTAATTATTAGTTAATTGGTTAATAAGAATAATCAATTAAAGGGTTAATAATAATAATATTTTATGGAAAATTTTCAGCTGAAAATTTTGCCTATAAATATACTGTTATAAACCCTATTTGCCAAAACCCAAATAATTAACCCTAATTCTAAAATAGAACAAGAGGGAGGCAACTAATTCTCTCAACCTCTTTCTCCTCTATTACATTGATCTCTTGGTGGATACCGGTGGAGTGCTTCACACTTGAGGAGCAGCTGCTAGGGATCTCCGCTCATCGTTCTTGGATCGCTGTTAAAGACGTCCATCTTTCCATTAACGTAAAGCTTCTTAACGTAAACGTACTGAACTACGAATTAAATATTATTTTTCGCATGGATCCTGCGGAGGGTTTCGTTTTTTTTAAGATTTAAATTTACATTTTCGTTGCGTTTATGTGCTAAAAACCCTTCAATGACATCAGAGCTACTTGCGAAAAGTTTTTAATTCGTTTATGTGTTTAACTGTTTTCGATATATGAGCATGTACGTGATTAGCCATGATTTGATGTTGATATAATATGCTTATATATGTATGGTTTTGAATATATGATATTCATGTGAGTTGTATAATCATAAGATGATTATGTAATCTGTATATATACTGATATATACATGATTTATGTTTGTTCTAATTATGAGAATCATATTAGATACAGATTCTGAATTGGTTGTGCAGATTTGCTGAAATCTGGGTCTGGTGTCCGATTTACGCAACCGAATACCCTATTACATAGGTAAACGAGCATCTGAACAAAACTGATAGCAAAAGCTATCAACGACTCGTCTGTAAGGCGTTTAACGTCGTTTACTGTCCGTAAATAATGATTCTTGTTTTTCTGATTTGATTCTGATTTTTCTGATTTTTGTCATATTTTTTTTATGATTAGATCATGGATAATATGATATGTTAAGATCAGATTATGTGTTTTAACATGCTTTTATGTGTTGTAATGAGCATGGTGGATGGTTATGGCCTTTCGACCTTAGTGTAATGGTTTTGGTTTTGGTTTTAAATACGACTTGCATGTCGTCAATATTTGTAATCATAAATCTCGAATGTAACTCGAGTTATTCTTATAAGTTCATTAGATTAGTTTTACTTTCAATCTATGTAATGTAATTGAAGACTCAAGAAGGCTATCCAATGGAGGTGATACAAGGAAGAAGACGAGGCATACAAGAAGTCTAAACAAAGAAGAAGACTTATGTAATAAGTAGTTGTATTTATTTCCATCACCATATTAGATTGACCTTGATCTTTATCATGAGCTTGATAAAGATCACATAGGATGGGGCCATAACTAAACACATTTACTTTATTGCACTTTACATTTACTTGTTTATTTAGTTTTATATATGAGATATATGCCTATGTTTACCATGCGATAATAGATTTAGGTGAACTTAAATCAATATAAGGCGTGCTCTAGAAAATCTAGAATAAGAATCGTTTCTTGCCTTAACAGTAATATTATGAATACAATCATGAGATTCTTGTGTTTATGAAACACGTAATTAAATATGAATTTCCAATATTGAGAGAAAGGATGATTCTGTCAAAAGCAGATTTCTATCTGTAAGAAAGGGGTATTAAGAGACGCCTCTTGACAATGCTCCCCCCGATCTGGGAATCATCTGATTATCGATTATTGATTTGAAATATTTAATTTAAAAGGAAGATTCTCTTTATAATATGATTATGATTGTAACATAATATAATCCCTCTAAAATTAAATAATATCAAGTAGTAATTGGCCAATGACACAACGGGCTTGTGTCGGTCATAGCCTTCCAACATGGTAGAAAGTGGTTCTTATTTTTAAATCATTGTCGTTTCGTGCTACAGCCGAGGGCTTTGATTTCGAAATAAGAAATACTTGTCTATTACTTAGAGATGTGTACATTGAATTAGAATCTAAAGGTCGTTACGTGCTACAGCCCTGGGCCGTTGGAGACTGATTCAATTGTACGAAATGTTGGGTTAGACTTGACTTAGAATATTGAGTTTATCGTGCTACAGCCGTGACTCAATTATTCAAGAGGCTAAAGTTTTATTAGGGAATAACATAAGATGTAATTGATAAGAGTTGTCTGCCTATTGAACATCACATGATATTTCGTGCTACAGACGAGGTTGTGTGATGGAATGTAGGATCCCTATTCCCACTAGCATTATGAATGCTTAATTTTCACTTAGGGGTTGTATAAATTAGATAAACTAGTGGGAGCCACTTATGAATAAAGACCCGATTCATATAGTGTCTTGAAATGAAATTGAATATTTGCTAAGTATTGTTATTTGTTCATCATTTACAGATATACTATATTCGTTATGTCTTCTGCACTATCACTCCGGAGTATACTAGATGCTCACAAGTTGACTGGTCCTAATTTTGCTTACTGGCTTCAAAACTTGAGAATTGTTCTCAGGGTTGAGAAGCTGGAATATGTGCTTGACTCACCTAAGCCTACTGAACCTGCTAGCGATGCACATAATGATGAACATGTTGTGTATCGTAAGTGGATATATGATGCAAATGTTGCTCAATGCATCATGCTAGCTTCCATGAACATTGAGCTACAGAAGCAACATGAGCATATGGATGCTCATACTATCCTTATGCATCTAGAAGAGTTGTATGATGTGGCAGGGAGGACAGCTCGATATGAGATAATGAAGGAACTGTTCGGTTGTAGGATGTCTGAGGGATCATCTATGAATGACCATGTACTTAAGATGATCAATTTGATTGAACGTCTTGGACAACTTGGTTTTGTCATGGATGGGGAGCTGAGCCAAGACTTGGTCTTGCAATCACTTCCGAGTTCGATCTCGCAGTTTGTTGTGAATTTTCACATGAATAAGCTGAATGTCAGCCTGCCTGAACTCCACAACATGTTGAAGACTGCGGAATCAAATTTTCCCCTAAGAAGAGTTCTGTTCTTCTAATTGGTGAAGGTTCCAATACTAAGAAAATGAAGAAGAACCCTTCCAAGAAGAAGAAAGTAGGTGAGAAAAAGCCCGTTCCACCAAAAGCTGAAGACCCCAAGAGCAAAGCTGTTTGCTTTCACTGTAACAAGGTGGGGCACTGAAAGAGGAACTGCAAGGTTTACCTTGCAGAATTGAAGAAAAAGAAGGGTAGTGAGACTACCGCTTCTGATTTAGGTATGTTCATGATCGAAGTTAATATGTCACTAAGTCAAATTTCTACTTGGGTATTAGATACCGTCTGTGGTTCTCATATTTGCAATTCATTGCAGGGACTAAGGAGAAGTAGGACTCTTGAAGAAGAGGAGGTGATTCTACGGATGAGAAATGGAGCAAGGGTTGCTGCTGAAGCTGTAGGATCATTTCATTTACATATGCCTACGGGCAAGACTATTGTTCTAAATAATTGTTATTTTCTTCCCTCGATTGTGAGAAATATTATATCTATTCCATGTTAGACTTGGCTGGATATTCGTTTGTTATTCAGAATAATAAATGTTCAATTCTTAGAGATAACGTTCTTTATGGAAATGGTATATTAAACAATGGTCTGTATGTATGTGACGTAGAGCATAATTTACTACAAATTGAACATACTAATAAAAGAAAAAGGGATGATGAAAATCTCACTTTCTTGTGGCACTGCGGACTTGGTCATATTAGTGAAAATAGACTGCGGACATTGCATAAGGAAGGGTTACTTGACCCCTTTGATTTTGAATCATATCCTACATGCGAGTCTTGTCTATTGGGTAAAATGACCAAATCTCCATTTAGTGGACATGGAGAGAGGGCTGCAGATTTGCTAGGATTAGTACACATAGATGTATGTGGACCAATGTCTACGCAAACCATGAGTGGATTTTCATACTACATTGCTTTCATAGATGATTGATCTAGATTCAGATATGTGTATTTGATGAAATACAAGTCTAAAGCCTTTGAAAAGTTTAAAGAATATAAGTATGAAGTGGAGAAACAAACCAAACATAGTATTATAACTCTTCGATCAGATCGAGGTGGTGAATACTTGAATGGAGAGTTTCTAGCTTATCTCAAAGAAAATGGTATATTCCCCAGTGGACTCCTCTATATACTCCACAGTTGAATGGGGTATCTGAAAGGAGAAATTGAACTTTGTTAGACATAGTTCGGTCCATAATGAGCTATGCGAATCTTCCAGTATTTCTGTAGGGTTATGTATTGGAAACCTCAACATATTTACTGAATAAGGTGCCTTCCAAATCTGTTCCTCAAACTCCATATGAGATATGGAAAGAAAGGAAACCGAGTCTTAAACACATTAAGATTTGGGGATGTCAAGCTTATGTCAAGAAAGTTGACCCAGATAAGCTGGAATCTCGATCTGTAAAATGTAATTTTGTGGAATATCCTAAAGAGACTTTGGGGTATTACTTTTACACCGATCATCGGGTGTTTGTCTCCAGACATGCTACCTTCTTGGTAAAGCAGTTTATCCTTGAAGGAAACAGTGGGAGCAAAATTGAACTTGATGAAGTTCAAGAAGCACAAACTACTACGGATCAAGTGGAAACACCTGTTCAGACTGAACAACCTTGTGGAACAGCCCATTCGTAGGTCAGGGAGAGCGTCTCGCCAACCTGAGAGGTATTATGGCCTTGTCATTGAGAATGACAATGAGTTGTCAATCATTGATGATGACAACCCTGTGACCTATAATGTGGCTATGAGTAGTATTGACTCAGAGAAATGGTATAGTGCCACGAAATCCGAAATGGAATCTATGTATACCAACCAAGTATGGACTCTGGTTGAGGTGCCTGAAGGTGTTAAGCCTATTGGGTGTAAGTGGGTATACAAAAGAAAGATTGGAGCAGATGGGCAGGTGGAGACCTATAAGGCCAGGCTCGTGGCAAAAGGATTCAAACAAAGGCAAGGGATTAACTTTGATGAAACTTTTTTTGCCTGTAGCCCTGTTAAAATCAATTCGGATTTTGCTTGCGATTGCTGCTTACTACGACTATGAGATCTGGCAAATGGATGTGAAAACGGCCTTCCTCAATAGGGAACTTAAAGAGGAAGTGTATATGACACAGCCAGAGGGTTTTCTTTCCAAGGGAAATGAACACCTAGTGTGTAAGCTGCTGTGAACCATATATGGTTTAAGGCAAGCTTCTCATAGATGGAACATTCGTTTTGATGAGACAATCAAAGAATTTGGTTTTATCAAAAACATAGATGAATCATGTGTCTACAAAAAGGTTAGTGGGAGCGCGGTAACATTTCTTGTATTGTATTGAAAGAGGAGACATCAAGAGAGTTGACATACATAACAACGTAGCAGACCCACTCACAAAGCCACTTTCTCAAAGTCACTTTGATCGTCATAAAGACAAGATGGGTATTAGATACCAGAGTGATTGGATTTAGTCCAAGTGGGAGATTGAAAGACATGTGTCCTAAGTCCAATAATGTATGATGATTTAGGAATAACTTTTATGTAATCTGTTTTGATTTCATTGATATTAATAAAAGACTTGTTTTGGTTTTATTGCGGCCTGTATCTATTTAAGTGTTTAAATAAGATATACCATAGTTTAGAGTAAAGCTTTTTATGGATTATGATGAGATCATAATAATGAGACCTAAAAGATGATAACTCTAAACTTAAATATTTCCTGCTCGTAGGATTACTAACTGGTAATTAGTAATCTATAAAGATCGGTACATACTATGCTTGCTTCATTATGAAGGATGTATGTTCTCATAGACATTTGTGTGGTGACACTATAGCTAGTATGTAGGTGCTTATTATAGAATAAGTTCACTGAACATGACTCACACAGCTGAACAACTGATGGAGTTCACTCACGTGTCAGTAGTTGTTCACATAGTGATAATTGTACAAGTATCCTTAGACTTGAGGTCATCATAGTCATCTTGTGTACACTGAACTATGCTTTGGTTTAGTTCTTAGTAGAGCCCTTATAATTGTCCCTGGAGACTAAGAACTAAACCAAAGCATAATTCAGTGTACACAAGATGACTATGATGACCTCAAGTCTAAGGATACTTGTACAACTATCACTATATGAACAACTGCTGACACGTGAGTGAACTCCATCAGTTGTTCAGCTGCGTGAGTCATATTCAGTGAACTTATTCTATAATAAGCACCTACATACTAGCTATAGTGTCTCCACACAAATGTTTATGAGAACAGACATCCTTTATAATAAAGCAAGCATAGTATGTACCGATCTTTGCGGATTACTAATTACCAGTTAGTAATCCTACGACCGGGAAATATTTAAGTTTAGAGTTATCATCTTTTAGGTCTTATTATTATGATCTCATCATAATCCATAAAAAGCTTTACTCTAAACTATGGTATATCTTATTTAAACACTTAAATAGATAAAGCCATCAATAAAACCAAAACAAGTCTTTTATTAATATCAATGAAATCGACACAGATTACATAAATGTTATTCCTAAATCATCATACATGATTGGACTTAGGACACATCTCTTTCACTATCCTATGTGATCTCCCTATCTTATCTTAATCCTAATGTTCTTGTTTTCAGAGACCAAACCTACAGCTCTGATGACAAATCTGTAACGCCCTCCAGACCCGGGGTATAAGTCTGGGGGTTACTAGCTAATCACACACCTACATAATCTGGATAACAAATAATAAAGAAATGTATCTAAAACTCTTTTTAACATTAACCAGGATCTTTTTAGGTTGAAGTATGAAAACAAGAACCACTAACTATTTTATTACAAACCAAAATTCAAAATCTTACAAACTCTCTTATTACAAATCATTGTTTAACCAGTTTTAAACTAAATTCATCTTTTATTCAAACACACACACTAACTATCTACACTCCACCTGTTCGGGAAACTCAAAACTTTCTTCCTGGATAGGGATCAACACCTTGGGTATGAGAGGATCCCGAGGCTTGACCCGCTTCTTTACCACTTGAGTCCTAATGGTTTCATATTCCTTCTTAACTGGAAACAATAAGGTGAATAATAACAGAAAAAGGGTGAGCTAAAAATTGCTCAACAAGTCCACAAAATATAAATATTGTTAAAGCAGTATAAATGAATCGGTAATCCGGGTATATCTACAAAGATATAACCCCGCGAGAATGGAAAGAAGGCCACTGCTGGCGAATACAAACGAACTAAATTGGACACAAGTTTGCATCTATACCC
Source organism: Apium graveolens (assembly GCF_009905375.1). Lineage (NCBI taxonomy): Eukaryota > Viridiplantae > Streptophyta > Magnoliopsida > Apiales > Apiaceae > Apium > Apium graveolens. Next base: position 79,541,108 of record NC_133655.1, read on the forward strand.
TGCTGATCAGCCAAGATACAGTGCAGATCTATATCCCTCTATATAGATCTAGTCGGGCACCCAGGCACTACGGCCTATCTTAAGGATCCGGTTATGTCCCGGTCCTTAGGATTAAGTAAACTTAATCCCCAAAATATTACTATCCAGTCCTTGGAGTAACAACCGGAACAATCGGTATGCTTTGATTTATTCTAATCACCAGAATATATCAATATATGTGAGTAACAATTTGAATATGAATAAGGAATTCAAAGAAAAGGAGACATCAAGAATCGAAATGAATATGAACAAAAGAATAACAAGTGTGTATCAGTGTTTATAAACAAGATTCAAAAGAGTGCAAGCGTGATAAGAATTTGAAGAAATGTCACTATTCTGAAATTAGAATAGGGGAAAAACTTGCCTTCTGTGCGACTCACTTCAATTATATCACCTTCGTCTATCACCGGCTCATCCTGCCCTGCTAGCTTAGCTTCTGTTTGAGAAATAGATTGGTTTAGTCATTTCGTACTTCAATTGCGTCTCGAATCGACTCCACATCGTTCCTATTATCTACCCATGTGCTTATGATTGACTCGTACTTTATATATTATCAAGTAAGACTCGATTAACCACATAATACACATAAGCACATAAGCCACATAATTATTTTTATAGTTAAAATAATATTTAGAATCAAAATCGACTCCCTGACCGCTTAACTGATCATCATCTAACTCGTTCCGTATTTTTCGAAATTTATCGGACTCGTCTTGGCACACAATTCAGCTTATAATTAAATAAATAACAAGGTCAACTAATTTCTAGAATAAATTAGGTTTTAATATTATTTTTAATGAAATTATTTCATTTTTCTTAGTCAAAGGGCTTTCGTTTCGCTCGAATCGGACTAATGGTCTATTTAATATCAATTAAACACATATAATTTAATTTATTATTCAATATGAATAATTTTTACTGATTTTTAAACCCTAAAATATTTTTTAAATAATTATTTAAGAAAAATCAGAACTGAAAATGATTTTTCTATAATTTTTGGAATTAAAATAAATTTATTATAATTTATTAAAAATTATTTGATTAATTATCAAAATAATTAATCATTTTAAATAATAATCAATAATTAATAATTAATAAAAAAATAATAAATAATTAAGAAAATATTTAAATCTGATTTTTAGAAAATATTTTAGAATTATTTATAATATAAATCAATTAATTTAATAATTAATTAATCAATTTATAAAATAAATAAAACTGATTTTTATAATTAATAAAAATAAAAATAAAAATCATTTTCCAGAAACATTTGTTAGAACTCAAACATCTGACAAATCAGATCAAAACCGGGTTCTGGAAACGGGTCAAACGGGTCAATTCTGGGTCATGAAGAACATGACCGGAATCTGCCCAAAATCCGGTGACCATCCAGGATTCCGGCAGTCCATTTTCAGGCCAAAAACAGAACCATTTGGCTCGTTTTTCACAGGGTTTCAATTCCAAATTACTTCACCAATCTATTCCCGACCAACTCATACCAAAAACTTCATGTAATTTTCAACTACGGCGAAACCGACTTCAAAAACGAGCCAAAATACAAAATTACTCATCTGTACATGAAACTCAATGTTCTATAGTGCAAATCAAAGCTTAAGAACTGTATAATCAAACCCCTAACATATCAGGAACCAAATATTCACCAAAATCACGAAGCTATATTTTGAAAATTGAACATAAACCCTAATAATAGAAATTTGCTATCCAGACATCGTTTGTTCAATTAAACACCATGAATCGATTGCAAATAACATCAGGAAGCTATATCAATCATCAAAACATCATAATAACCCTAGAATAAAAAAGCCCTACTTCGAACATAAACCCTATAGATCGAAAATCAAAAACTACAAATTAAAACATGAAATTGATGCTAGAAACAGAAAAAACAGATGAAAACCTTCGATTTGGGTACTTGAATCACTTGGTTTGATGCAGTAATCAGTTCGAAATCGTCGATTGAATTCTTGACCCGACCCTGTTCTCCCGACCCGATTTGCAGAGTATTTGTGTATTTTCTGATTTTTAATTACTTAATTAATAATAATAAAATAAAAATTAGGCTATTTACAGTAGTAAAATTAATACTCCTAGTTCTTTAATTCTACATCTTTTAAAATTAATAAGCCCCTAATTTTATAATTTTTGAGTATTAAAATTTAATTTATAAATATTATATATATACAATATATATGTCAAAATTTCCCAAAAATTGCGAATAATGCAAAAATACAAAGAAATGGTATAAATGAAAGTCCTATAATTTAATAAAAATAAAAATGTGATTTTTGTGGGGTTTTTAACACCCAATGGGACCCGGAAAAGTCATTTTTCGCGAAACGAGAAAATTTGTAAAATACCTAGTTGTTCAGAATAATGCGATGGTAAAAGCCATTTGATGAAAAATAAGGCCCATTATTTTATTTGAAATATCTGCTTTAAAATCACGAGTCAGGTCTTATAACTTTTGAAATGAAAGCTATAAATGCAAAAATAAAGAATGTGAAAAATACCTAAAAAAATACATGGACGACACATGATACACGTTACACATAGCAATTAGGGTTTGACGGTTAATTACACATAAATGACACATTAACACACATAATTTATTATAAATATGATATAACACATACGTAAATTTGCCAGACGTTACACATGCAGAGTAGAAGTCTTCTAGATCAAAATCAGAATAGAAATATAATTGTTTTTCTCGACCTGGCACGACCGCGCGCTATCACAGCGAGGGCGCGCTGGGCTTCTGGACTTTGGGAGCAGCCGCACACTATCACAGCGCGGGCGCGCTGACCTCCTGATTAAAAATCTGACTTCTTCATTTTTCCTTGCTGAATTGAGCTGGTTTTCCAAGAGCTTTTATTTCAACACCTTCCTAACACCAAATTAGCACCAAAATAATGCCAATTCACCTGATTACCTGGAGAATGCCTGAAAATGCAAAAACACTAGAAAACACATTAAAACACCAACAACTTGAGTACAAATACACCAATTCAAAGCTTTATGGAGCGTAATAAAGTGTCATAAATGCCACTCAACATACCCCCAAACTGGAATCGATGCTTGTCCTCAAGTATAAACAGACTCAAAGAACAAGAAACAATAATGCATGAATGCAACGATCCCCATAGAATAACTAAACCAATTAACAAGCAACATCTCAACAAATGTAGTTACTCGCATAAAGATCAATCAAACCATACAAATCAATTTACAAACCAGAGGCGTGCGTGGGTGCAAATGCTTACAGATATACTATCGCAAATAGATCAATGATCATGACTCACTTCTCATTAAAGCAATCGCAAGTTTATAAATAAAATAAAAGCTAAACTCAAAATAACTTATAACACTTCAATTCTTATTTCGGAGTTTTACATGGATTCACGCTTGTATTCACAACAAAACAACACAAATATGCTTATTTGACCGTGCAATGAGTGAGGTCCACAAAAGACTTATACAATAGTACCCATGTAGCGAGTGTTAGGTTAGCGGATCCCAGACTATAAAAGCCTTAGGTCACTAGGCACAAAGTCCCCTAAGAACTTAATAACTAGAGTACTAAAGAGCCCACTCGTGATCAATCATACATAACAATTAAATATTTTTTTCTTCTTTTCTTTTTTTTTTCCCACAAATTTTTGAACGAGTGCGTTTCGCTCCATCTCGCTCAACCCTAGACTACTCATATAAATATGAGCCAGCTACTAGCCAATAGACACCTAGCCACAAAACTAGCAATGAAATCCAATTTTCTCCAATTTTTAAATATCCATGTTAATTTATTATTAAGAGAATATCCTAAATTCTAAATATAAACAAGTGATTAAACCTCGAAAAACAAACAAACCATGATCATGATCTAGCAGTCAAGCTACCTATAAGACTTAGTGAAATACAATTGCCTCTAGCATGAAAATTAATTCGATAAGATTTAACATCACTAAATATGACATCACTACACTAGCATCAACATCACAAATCAATCGGAAAAATCATCTAAGGGATCATGTTATAATGCAAATGCATGAAACTACATGAACAAACAATCATAAAAACTACCAAAAATTTTAAAAAAAACTACATGGCAAAATATGCAACTATATGCACTAAACTATCATGAATATGCAAACTATATACGACTCACACAAAATATATTCCTTCAACTAGTACCCCCAAACTTAAAATATTAATTGTCCTCATTGAAGGTAATAGTAAGGAATCAGACATACCTACTCCGAAACAGGATCATCACCCCCAACGGGAGGAGTGTCATGCGTGTCTGGAGGTGGATACACGGAATCCTCACCAAATACTGGCCACTAGATGTCAATACCTGTGGCTCTGAATACAGTCCCAAGTGTCTGGATGAGATCACGTGCAAACCTGCTATAGATGTCATGCATAGCATCCATCCTCCTCGCTAGACGCCTATACTGCGTCATGCTCAAACCAGCTCCAACCTCTGCCCCTGCTTCCTCCTGCTCCTTCTGCGACGGACCAGCTTCCGCACCCAACTCAGCTCTCCAAGCCGCCTTGCTAGCCTGATGCGCACCTCCAACATATGACTGAGGAGCTGGACGTCCTCCTGGAAGATGATCATATAAATAACCAAGCCCCTTAGGATCAGGCTTGCCGCCATACCACTCAACCATGCTCAACAGCGTAGAACTGTTGATAGTAGCACTGGGAAGCTGGAGGTACTCATGTGCGGGCCAATGAACACCAACTGCCACGCACAGCTTCGTCACAACGGACGTATAGGGTATCGACCCTGTAGTACCTTCTCTCAAGAACCTCAAAATACCCTGGTAAATAACCATCCCCAAATCCACATTGTCGCCCTGAAGAATACCCCACAATAAATGAGAACGCTCCACAGTAATCTCATGCACATGAGAAGATGGCATGATGTTAGCACAGATAAAAGAGTTCCAAGCATGTGCAAACCTGTCCATGCACAACACAGGGAATGTGGAGTAATCAGTTGTTCCTTTCTTGAACTTCCAGTGAGTCTCAGGCACACATAGTGTAGCAATGATCAGATCCAAGTTGAAGTCCTCTGGAGTCTTATCGTTCCAAGTATCCTGACCGGGCTTCCTCGCGGGCTGCTCAATCACCCTCCTTATCGCATCAGCACCATACTCCACCGTCATCCCCCTAACCACACTGAAACTATTATTCTCCGCCTTCGCGTTAGCATAGAACTCTCGAACAACACTCATGGGTACAGCAGCGGAAGCCTCGCAAAAAGGAACCAGCTCATCTCCAGAATCATCTCCAGAATCATCTCCAACAACTTACCATCCTTCCTTGATGGCAGAAAACCTCTCCCCTTTTCTATAAGCTTCGAGAGAAACCTCGTGTACTCCGCTTCATCCTCGAGAGTCGAGAACCTTGACCTCTCACCACCTGCACTCGAAGAATCGGTGGTGCTACTACTTACTTGAGTTCTTTGCCTTTTAGGTGCCATTGAGATTGAATAAGAGAGAATAAAAGATAAGTGTTTGAGAGAGATTTGTGTTTCAGAATCTAAGAAGTGGTGGAGAAGTTTGTGTATAAGTGTGTATGTATATATAGGTGGTGAGAAGAGAATTAGATATGGAATAGAACTGGGAATTGATTATGGGAATCGTGGGAATAATGAGTTTAATTTGGAGAGGGAAATTTGGGATGTGGAAGAGTAAAATTCGGGTGGAAATTGATTTTGTAGTAAAAATCCCGATTTTCTCTTCATAACTGCTATTTTTATTTTTTTCTCAGTCGGGTCCCCGGCACGGTCGCGCGTTAGACCAGCACGGGCGTGCTCACTTTCTGACAAATTGGCGCGGGCGCGCTTGGTTTCGGGAAAAACAGCGCGGCCGCGCGCTAGATCAGCGCGGGAGCGCTTCTGAAGTTGGCCCTGAATTTTTTTCTTTTTATGTTTTTCTCCTTTCTTCTTGCTTTCTCTACATACTAATGTACAACAAACTTGGGTTGCCTCCCAAGAACGCTCAACATAGAAATGCGAGATCAAACGGACAATAAAACGGCACTAACCACCTCACGGTTTCCCGTATCACCATAGTAATGCTTCAACCTCTGACCATTGACCTTGAATGCTTGGCCCAGATCATTCTCAAAAATTTCCATCATTCCATGTGGACACTGTTTTGATTATGAAGGGTCCTGACCACCTTGACTTTAACTTTCCAGGAAAAAGACGGAGACGAGAGTTAAATAAAAGAACTTGTTATCCCGACACAAATGATTTGATCACTAGACCCCTATCGTGCCACCTCTTAACTTTCTCCTTATATATTTTGTTGTTTTCATAAGCTTGAAGTTGAAACTCGTCGAGTTCATTCAATTGAAGCATCCTCTTCTTCCCAGATGCATCCAAGTCAAGATTCAACTTCTTCAAAGCCCAATACATCTTATGCTCGAGCTCCACTGGAGAATGACACCCCTTACCATAAAACAACTGAAAAGGCAACATTCCCAATGGAGTCTTGTATGTTGTTCTATATGCCCAAATAGCTTCATCGAGCTTCAAAGACCAATCCTTCCTTGATGGACACACAACTTTCTCTAAAATATGCTTGATCTCTCTGTTGTATACCTCAGCTTGACCATTTGTCTGAGGATGATAAGCCGTAGCAATGCGATGATTCACATTATACCTTTGCATCATAGCAGTGAACTTTTGATTGTAAAAATGTGACCCCTTATCACTGATTATGACTCTCGGAGTTCCAAACCTTGTGAATATCTGCTTGTCAAGAAAATTAAGCACCACCATCACATCGTTCGTTGGCAACGCCTTAACTTCAACCCATTTCGGCACATAATCAACCGCCAACAAGATATACTGATTATTACAATATGAGACAAATGGCCCCATGAAGTCAATTCCCCAAATATCGAAGACATCAACCTCGAGAAGAAAATTAAGAGACATCTCATCCCTCTTTGACATATTACCCACACGTTGACATCGATCACATTTCAAAACAAACTGATGAGCATTTTTAATTAAGGTTGGCCAAAAAAAACCTGCTTGAAGAATACGAGCTGCTGTCTTTTCTCCACCATAGTGTCCTCTATATGCCGTTGAGTGGAAATCTCGCAAGATCCCCTCCGTTTCACTGTAGGAATACATCTCCTGATGAATTGGTCAGCTCCTTGTCGAAAAAGAAACGGCTAATCCCATATATACCACTTCACTTCATGTAGAAACTTCTTCCTTTGAGCATGTGATAAGTCAGGAGGCATGATATTACTCATAAGGTAGTTCACAATATCTGCAAACCACAGTTCCTCCTCTTGCACTCCAAATAGCTGCTCATCGGGAAAAGACTCATTTATCAATGTCTTGTCCAGTGCAGTAGCATTAGGGTTCTCTAAATGTGAGAGATGATCAGCGACTTAATTTTCAGTCCCCTTTCTGTCCTTGATCTCTAACTAAAATTCCTGAAGCAAAAGAACCCATCTAATCAATCTAGGCTTTGAATCCTTCTTTGAGATGAGATATCGAATCGCATCGTGATTAGTGAAAACTATCACTTTAGTCCGAAGTAGATAAGATCAAAATTTCTCAAAAACATAGACAATAGCCAAAAGTTCTTTCTCCGTAGTAGTATAATTCAGTTGAGCACCATTCAAGGTCTTACTAGCGTAGTAGACTACATGAAATATATTGTTCTTTCTCTGCCCAAGAACTGCTCCAACTGCATAGTCACTTGCATCGCACATCATCTCAAAAGGTTCATTCCAGTCAGGTGCAGTTATGACAGGTGCCGTGATTAAACTCTTCTTCAATGTCTCAAAAGCGGAAAGACACTCGTCATCAAACTTGAAAGGGACATATTTCTCTAGCATACTGCACAATGGCTTCGAAATCTTGGAGAAGTCCTTGATGAAACACCTATAGAATCCCGCATGACCAAGAAAACTGCGAATTCCCTTAACAGAAATAGGTGGTGGAAGATTTTCAATGACCCCCACCTTGGCTTTGTCCACCTCAAGACCTTTACTAGAAATCTTGTGCCCAAGAATAATATCCTGTCGCTCCATAAAGTGACATTTCTCCAAATTGAGAACCAAATTGGTCTCAACACACCTCTTGAGAACGTCGCCAAGATTCTGAAAGCATTCATCAAAAGAATCGCCAAATACAGAGAAGTCGTCCATGAACACCTCCACATTCTGGCCAATCATATCAGAAAAGATAGCCATCATACATCTCTGAAATGTGGCTGGTGCACCACACTGACCAAAAGAAACTCGTCTGAAGGCGAAAGTACCAAATGGACAAGTGAAGGTAGTCTTCTTCGGATCCTCCGGAATGATATAAATCTGATTATAACCCAAATAGCCATCCAGAAGACAGTAGTACTCGTGACCAGCCAACCTGTCGAGCATCTGGTCAATGAAAGGCAGAAGGAAGTGATCCTTCCTAGTGGCCTTGTTCAGCTTCCTGTAGTCCATACAAACTCTCCACCTCGTGACTGTTCGAGTAGGAATGAGCTCATTCTTCTCATTAGCAATAACTGTGATACCTCCTTTCTTCGGTACACACTGAACTGAACTTACCCAAGAACTGTCAGAAATGGGATAGATAATCCCTGCATCCAACCACTTAAGAATTTCCTTCTTTGTTGCTCAACCGTAGGCTTGCTACCTTCCTCTAGCAGAATTTTATGCATGCAATAAGAAGGGCGGATTCCCTTAATATCTGCTACGGTCCACCCGATTGCCGATTGAACTCTCTTAGAATCCTCAAGAGTTTTTCCTCATCACTTCCTGAAAGGTCAGATGTAATAATCACAGGCAGAGAAAATGCATTACCTAAAAAAGCATACCTCAAATGTTCAGGTAAAGGCTTAAGCTCAAGAGTAGGAGCTTCCTCAATAGATGGCTTGAGATGTTTATGAGCTTTGTTCAATTCCTCCATTCCAAGAGATTCAAATGGCATATCAATCTTCCTCTTCCAGGGAGAAATATTCAGATATTGCAATTGCTCTTTACCTTCATCATCTTCACTCTCTGAATTTCCCAACAAGGCCTACTCTAAGGCATCAGAGCTTAGCAATTGATCAATTTTTGATGTCACCACGGACTCGACCAACTCCACATTTAAGCACTCCTTATTTTTCTTAGGAAATTTCATAGCATTAAACACATTAAAAGTTACATCCTGATCCAACACTCGCATTGTAAGCTCACCCTTCTGCACATCTATCAATGTACGACCAGTTGTCAAGAAAGGTCTCCCCAAGATTATGGGAATATTCTTATCCTCCTCGAAATCAAGAATTACCAAATCAGCAGGGAAGATGAGTTTATCAACCTTGACCAAGACATCCTCCATAATACCTTACGGATATGTAATAGAATGGTCGATCAACTGCAAAGGCATATAAGTGGGTTTTGGATCAGGCAAGTTCAACTTCTTGAAGATTGACAAAGGCATCAGATTGATGCTAGCTCTCAAGTCACATAAGCATCTGTCGAAAGATACTTTTCCAATAGTACACGGAATAATGAAGCTGGAGGCAACTTCTGTTATATCACATCACTGCATTCCTTCATGAGAGCAACAGTCTCTAAGTCATCAAGCTTCACTTTACGAGATAGAATACCTTTCATAAACTTTGCGTAACTAAGCATCTGCTCAAGAGCCTAAGTGAAAGGTATGTTGATATGAAGTTTCTTGAACACCTCCAGAAACTTCTCAAATTGCTTATCCAGCTTTTTCTTCTGTAGCCGCTTAGGAAAAGGCGGTGGAGGATAGATCTGTTTCTCCCCAGTATTACCCTCAGGAGGAGTGTGCTCAACAGTAGTCTTCCTTGGTTCCACTTCTACTTCCTGATGCTCTACTTCTTCTTCAGCCCCAGCTTCTTCATTTGAACTTGAGTTTGTTCGGGATTCACGACCTTCCTAGACCTCAAAGTGATTGCCTTCACTTGCTCCTTAGCTTCCCTCTTTCCTGGTACTTCAGTGTCACTAGGTAGTGTATCAGGTTGACGATTTAGCAAGGCATTAACAATTTTTCCAATTTGATTTTCCAAGGATTTGATAGAAACAACTTGGCTTTTACACATAAGCTTCAACTCCTCTAATTCAGATTTTTCATTAGCTTGTTGCAGCCGAAGTTGTTGTCTTGGTACATATTGCAGTTGCTGAAAACCAGGGGGGTTGTACTACTTAGCTGGGTACTGCTGATAAGGTTGTTGAACCGTATTCTGAGCAATGATCCAACTGAAATTAGGATGATTGCGGTTGTTAGGTGGCTGACACAGGTTGTTGTGATTGTTGAAAGTTGCTCACGAACTGAGCTGATTCACTAGAGATAGCACAATGATCAGTCTCATTGGCACCAGCACAAAGCTCACAGACACTAGTGATTTGATTAACTCCATAATTAGTCAAAGTGTCCACCTTCATCGTCAAAGCCTTAAGTTGGGCAGCTATAGCAGTTGCTGCAACCAACTCTAGAATTCCTGCTACTTTACCCTAAGTCAGTCTCTGGAAAGGATTCTGGTATTCATTAGCAGCCATCAGTTTAATTAATTCATAAACTTCATTGTAGCTCTTAGCCCACAAGGCTCCTCTGGATGCTGCATCGAGCATGGGTCTAGAAGTATCACCCAATCCATTGTAGAAACAATTTATAATCATCCAATCAGGCATGCCATGGTGTGGGCACTTCCTTAGCATCTCCTTATATCGATCCCAAGCCTCACAGAGATTCTCCAGTTTGCTATGCAAACTGAATAAGAGCATTCCTGATTGCAACAGACTTCGCCATATGGAAGAATTTAGTGAGAAAATTTTGAGCAAGATCTTCCCAAGTAGTGATAGACCCTGGTGGTAGAGAATGTAACCATCACTTAGCTTTATCCCTCAGAGAGAATGGGAAGAGTCACAGCTTAATAGCATCTTCAGTCACACCAATGAACTTGAAAGTGTCGCAGATCTCGATAAAATCACTGATGTGCATGTTGGGGTCTTCTGTAGGAAAACCCCCAAACTGAATTGAGTTCTGTAGCATCTGAATCGTGCTCGACTTGATCTCAAAAGTGTCAGCCAAGATGGCCGGTCTGATGATGTTTGACTGAATATCATTGATCTTAGGCTGAGAATAGTCCATCAAAGCCTTAGGATTTTGATCTCCCATCACTACTAAAACTGGTTCCTCGATTTTCTTTTCTTCTTCTACCTTCTCTCCGTTCTCAACAACTTCCCTTCGAACCACTACAACTTCTTCCCCGACTTAATCCAGATTTCTCTTACGAGACCGAGAATGTGTATGCATACACGCTCGCTAGAGTTCCTGAAATAAAACAAGGAAACTGATAAGTAACAATGTCCGAGTCAATGAACTTTAACGACCACTGATGACAAACACATAAACTAAAAATTAACACCGAAGTCTCCGACAGCGGTGCTGAAAACTTGTTAGTCGCTAAACACGCGCTAAAATACACGCAAGTATACGCGTTCGGAAGTAGTATAAGATTTAGATCAAATTCGTTTCCACAGAGACTCTTTGGTTAATTTAAGAATATGCACCTATGCAACAATGATATGGTCATTATCCAATGCTAAGACGATTAACATATTGAGATTATTTTGTTATGGATAAAAAACTAATATATATAATTGCTGTATTTAATACTAAGGAACGTGAGCTGCGAAGCTCAATTTGACTGCCTTGTGTTTCGTGACTCAATCTGCCTTAACAAGATGCCTACGTACCTTGCTGATTGCCAAGGATCAAGTCAAAAAATGTAGTTCTTGGTGATACTTGCCCTCGGGGCTATGGCGGCGAGGGCTCACCAAGGACGTAGTGACTTTCATGTCCTCCAAGGACTAAGTCTAAAACGTAGTTCTTGGTTTGTGGGGTGAGACCCCTTATATAGATGTTGAGAGTCCTTGAATTGGACTTGGTATAGGAGACTTGGTGGGCAAGTCTCATAATTAGAATGGACTTTGGAGTCCTAGATAGTAGGAAACTGATTCCTTATCCTTTTAGGTCCCCTTGAGGCTAATCTACAAGGATTTATATCCCCACTAGGACTTATCTTAATAGCTGTTTTCCTCTTTTATTTATTAATTATGAAATTAATAAATAATCAGGGTTTTTGGGCCTTCTTTGGTCCATCAGGCCTGATCTGGTCCATCAGGCCTGATCGACATGTTAACCTTTCTGGTCTGAATGTCATACATCTTCTTATTGGGTCTTGCAGCTCAAACTGTAACATTTAACTATGTAATCAGGATTTATTTATCCCTATCATGTTTAAACTAAACTTAAGCTAACAATTATAACTAAGAGAATAAGAATGGTTGAATTAATATATATGACAAATATGGGATTCTAACTTCATTAGATATTTCATTCAATAGCCTTTCCGTTCTTAACCTTAGCATGTAATGGTGATGACACTAATCAGACAACATGAAACTGATAAACGCCAATTTTTGTTGTATCAATACCATACTACCAGACATCCATAAAAAGAGATAGAAGCTGAATAGACACCAATTATATTGAGAGCCTATATGTCTATAGAATTTGACAACATAACGGTTTAACGCATAAGTTATCTGTCGTGATTATATAAGGCAAGTAAGATGGTTAAAATTACTTACAAATCATGCATAACAATAACACATGAACCTATGCTAGCATGGTAAGTTCTTAACCCTTAAATTTACTTTCGCTTCATTAAAAATTAACACGCTATCTTATAAGTTCGCGACACTCATAAGACGAATAAGCACAACCAATACTAGGTTTTCATACAATCACCACACACTAAGGCATCGAAACAAATCAACTAAAAAAATCCATAAATAAATCCGTTAGAATCCCATGATAACGATTAGAATCAGACTCATCATCAATGTGGGTTCCGATGAAAGCATAGTATAATAAACGTAGTCTTTATAAAAAAAGTACGAAATCCAGAATATTAGGTTCAACAAAACAAGAAACGAGCATCCAAGATTACAACTCAAAACAAAGATTCACAAGAATAAACTAGATCGTCTTCGCCCTTGTTGAATTATGCTATAGGTCTCTTTCCGTCTTCTCCTTCAGCTCCAGTATGTCTCCTCATGAAAAACTAAATTTAATTATATATATAGCAGCCCCATGCAGAGTAGAAGTCTTCTGGATCAAAATCAGAATAGAAACAGAATTGTTTTTCTCCACCTGGCATGGTCGCGCGCTATCCCAGCGCGGGCGTGCTGGGCTTCTGGACTTTGGGCGTGGCCGCGCGCTGTCACAGTGCGGGAGCGCTGACCTCCTGATTAAAAATCTGAATTCTTTATTTTTCCTTGCTGAATTGAGCTGGTTTTTCAAGAGCTTTTATTTCAACACCTTCCTAACACCAAATTAGCACCAAAATAATATTATTTCACCTGATTACCTGGAAAATACCTGAAAATGCAAAAACACTAGAAAATACATTAAAACACCAACTTGAGTACAAATACACCAATTTAAAGCTTTACGGAATGTAATAAAGTGTCATAAATGCCACTCAAAAATCTTCAACACCAGACCCGGATTGGGGGGCAAGAAAGAAGTAGAATTTTTATTAAGTCAACCAATTTCTCTTACTTTAATCCGGTTTGGTTTCTTCAACACCCTACCCGGAATAGGGGGCAAGAAAGAAGCAGAATTTTTTAATAAGACAACATCAACTACATAACATTTCTTTACTCCCTCATCCAGAAAATCTACATAAAGGAGTGGGGGCAAATGATAGGGTATAAGCAACCTGGCTAGGGCCCAACCCAGATCTAGGGTGAGGCAGGCTCTGCTGATGGACCAAGACCCCCCACCCAAAGCAGTCAAGTGGAGAGACCCGGGCTTAGGGCCAACCCAGGACCAGGATCATCTCCCATCCAGGATCCAACCCAGGACCAGTATCACCCCCCAACCAGGATCACCTCCAAACTGGGATCCAATCCAGCTAAGGTAGACCCGAGGGGGGTCCCAACAAGCATGCACTCCCCATAACCCTCCAAGGAGGGGTACGTGGGCACGTGACGGTGACAACTATCAACAACTAACATCTCAGATAAATATGACGCGCGTCAGCGTACCGTTTGGGCATCCTAAAGGTGGTCCTTGCATAGATACATGTATGTAATCTACCCAAGTCAGGCGTCCTCCGCCTCCAACAACGAACGACCCTGATCTAAAAGTACCAACCCCTAAACCCTACCTTTGGGCAATAAATACCCCAAAGGGAAAGGGTTTAGGGGTTAGACATATTTTATACAGATATACTTTCTTACACACAAGCAGATACACACACAGTCACCTCTTGTCCTATCTATCTTCATCTCCCCCAATCAAGCTCTTACTCTCACACCGGAGGGGCCACGAGGCTCAAACCCCCCTCCGGTGTTGTTTTGCAAATGCCCCATAACAACTACACCTCACTCCCCGCAAGAAAGTTCAGATAAGGCATCGGAAGGAGCCTCCCCACTCATCGGAGTTATCAGTTTTATATTCTCATTTTCCCTCTTAAGTTAATATGGATTACGTCCTTAAAGAAAAGAAGTTAATAAGGAATAAAATACTGGAGTTACTGTATTATTTTTTTACCATGAGTTGCTAGATTTCTTTATCAGTTGGTTTTGTAATATAAATCAGTGAAAGTCTTTGAGCTTTAGGAAGGCACCACTTAAGAGACCCTACCCAATAATATTATGATATAAAGTATACTCATCCACTTGAGAGTTGCTAACTATATTAAATTTTAGTAAATCGTGTAAACCTGGATTTCTATCTTCAGTTCAAACTTCTATAGCAACCAATATTCTTTCATGTTGATACCGATAGATTTTATTGGAAGGGTGATAGATCCTCTAGAAACTTGTGTTATCGTACCGGGCTGGGTTTTTAGAGTTTTAAATAGGTAAAATATGACCCAACTTATTCTAAACGGCCTAATTAAAAAATAACCCAACTAGGCCATGGGTTTAAACGGCTCATTTTAGAGTCGTGTTTTGTGGGTTACATATAAGCATCCCTAGATGACATTCATATGCCATGCCATTTTGTAGGTACTTTTTTGTTGAAGTTTTGAGGATGCTCAATGATGTTAATATATAGGTTATTAAATTTTGACATTTATTAAAATGAGTGAAATAAAAAAAATTATTAAAAATTATATTATTTCTTATCTAGTTTACTTTTTTCTAATACCAATGAGTATTTTACTCTGAAAAAGTACACTTAGATAATAAAATCTTCAACACATAAATCGACGGAGGAGATATAAACGAATCATAGCAAGCTATCAAACAAGGGATTCTAGTCAAATATGTGTTAACCTATTTTGTGTGCTTCTTAATATATTGGATAACTAAGTCATTTATGTAATAAACTGGTTGTTCTCAACAATTTAAACTATAGTTGCAATAGATTACACACGCTGAAACTCAAATTTTACTGGAATATCAGATGAATAATGAACACGATTATAATATTGGATAATTCGAGAGGTCCGTTCTCTCCCAATTTGAGATAACAAGTAAATTGAAAAATATTTAGATAACCCTAAATGCCCTCATCGCATGCCGTTTATCCTCTTCCAGCCTCAAGGGGAAAGTCATGATATCTTGTCGCAATAGCACTAGCCTCTTGCCAAGTTGCCTCAAATAATGGAAGGCCCTGTACCATTTATTAAGAACCTCTATTTATTGTTGTGACCCTTTGTGAGCTTGACGAACATCCAATAATAACTCTCGTTCAGCCTCTAACTCCAAGTATTCAAGAGCTAATCTGGTATGGTAGGGCTAAATGGTAATGGTCCAATCACCCGTTTAAGTTGAGAAATGTGGAAAATCGAATGGACTTTACTAGTCTCCTTAATCCTATCCAAAATCAGAAATGGCCCCTAACACCTTGCTGCAAGTTTCTCTTACGGTCGCCTAGCTATTGAGTGTAGCGATAATGTTGAAGTTTCACATCCTAACTTGAAGCAATCATCACGATATTTTTGTCAGTATTAAGCTTCATTATATATTGGGATTTAAGAAATTCATATGTAAGTCATCCAAGACTGCATCTCTCTCCTGTAGAGAGGCTTCAATATTGTCCACAAGGGACTGGCCCTTGCTCACACGGGTCACCATAGGCGGATCTCGACCATATAAAACCTTAAACGGTGTAAACTTTGTAGACATATGATAGGATTTGTTGTAGAAAAATTCAGCCCAAGGCATCCACTTAGACCATGATTTTGGTTGTCCACTAACAAATATCTCAAGTACGTTTCTAATGCCTAATTCATGATCTCTGCATGACCATTAATTTGAGGATGATATGGTGTGCTTCTCTTTAACAACATCCCTTACATTCATAATAATTTTCTCTAAAAACTGTTCATAAAAATCCTATATTTATCCGAGATTATAGTTGGGGAATCCATTGATCTTCCACAGTAAGAGCTGTGAAAGGATGTCATAATATGAGGAAATGAGCATATTTAGATAACATTTCCATGACCACTACGATGACATTGACCCCATAAGACATTGGTAATCCCTTTATTAAATCAAGGGTGATATCTTCCCAAACTCGAACTAGTACTGCCAAAGGCTGTAGCAATCCGGCACACACTTGTTGTGACACTTTATACTACTGGAAAATTGCACATTGTTGCACATGAGTTTTGATATCCTTCCGCATCCCAACCCAGAACCATTATGCTATAACTCGGAGGTAAGTTTTCACATTACCCGAATGTCCTGTTAGAAAATTAGGATTTTAGAGCTTAATTTAATTATGTTCTTGATGTTAATCCTAAAATCTAATGATTGGAAATTGTTCAATGATATTTGAACTTAAATTTTCATGTATGGTTTTAAGAATTTTCTTAATGAAATCCATATGAAATGAGAGATGAAAGTAGCTTGGAAAAACTTGGAAAATTTGAGAATGTTTGTCCCACATTGAAATAAATAAAGGGGGTTGTGTGCTTTATATGGTATTACCCACATGAGTAGTATACAACTACTAAGGTGTGTGATGGCCATTGTGTTGTTGTGTGCTTCACGCGCGCCCCGCACCGGACCGGGCCGGGTCGGGTCGAAGGGCGATTTGGGCGAATGTCTCGGCGTCTCGCGTACGCGAGGCGACCTGGGCGAGGATTTTATTTATTTGAGAATTATTTTAATTCGAATTTATTTATCGGTGATTGGATTATTGGGCTGGGTTCTGAAATAGGCTAAGTAGTCTAAATATATTGAACCTGCAAATAATCTGATCTGTAACAAATTCTGATATAAGAATCAGAACTTAAGAACTGATGAATAAAATCAGAACTTAACAAGTTCTGATATCAGAATCAGAACTTAAGTACTGATGAGTCGAATCAGAACTTAAGTACTGATGAGTCGAATCAGAACTTAACTTAAGTTCTGATAATAATGTGGGTGTTAATGTGAAAAGCTGTTACAAATAATTTAAATTCAAAAGCTGTTCAGTTTTGATTTTTTCATTTATGAATTCAAAATCTGATCAGTTTTGATTTTTTCATTAATGGAGCAGTTTAATTCAGACATTAAGTGTGTGGACAGTTTCATTTTTCCTCTCCTATAAATAGAGGCTAAACTGAATGAATACAATACACTACATTCTCATCTCTTCTCTTCAACCTCTCTGCATTTCTCTCCCATAAGTCCTGAAGTGCTGATATTTTTCGGCGACTGAGGTGCTGGTCGAAGTGGAGGTTTTGTTGCTGCTGTTAACATAAACTCCGAGCTGTTTTATCCTGGTGGAGATATTGCGTACATCCCAAACGCAGCAGGTAGGGGACAATAATCTCTTCAAGAGCAGCCAGGACTTCGAGCAAGGCCTAGTGACTCAGCTGTGATTATTTTCTTGGCATTTTGTATCTGTAAACCTTTATTTCAGTCACTGTTGAAAGCTATGGTTTCGGGTACATCTTTCTTTCTCTCTTCGTTATTTCAGTTACTGATTTTGTTTACCTGCATGTTTTGTTTTGTTAACTGTGGTCTTGGCCTAAACTTGTTAAATTCTTTATACACTTGCCTCTATGTTGCTATACTTGTTAGTGAGTTTTACAACATTCTTGAAGAGATTATTAGTTATTTAGAATTTAGCATAATGGTTAACGAAAGTGAGGTTATCGTTGGTGGTGGTAGCAGTTCGGGTGTAACTGCTGGGGCCATTGATTGGACCACCTATAGTTTCCCACAGGCTGTTGAACTAACCGGTTTACCGGAGAAATTCAACGGTGGCATTGGCTTTTCTCGCTGGCAGAAAAGGATGAAGCTGTGGTTGACTATAAAGGGTCTGTGGCCGGTGGTGGAATATGAGAAACCAGTAGTGGATCAAGAGAAGGCTGACACAGTTAAGGCTTTTACGAAGTGGGCTGAGAAGGATGGAGTGGCTAGAGCGGCCATTCTTGCGGCACTAACAAACACTTTGTTTGATGTCTATTCTTCTGATGCCTACTCTGCAAAACTCTTATGGGAGAAGCTGGACCAGACACATAATACTGACTCACAAGGTCTAGAAAAGTATTATGTGGCAAGGTTCCTCGAGTTCAAGCTGGTGGACAATAAGTCCATGACTGAGCAGGTGCATGAGTTCGAGATGATAGTGCATGCTTTGAAGGAGTCTGGAATGAATCTCCCGGAGAAGTTCAAGGTGATGAGTGTGATTGAAAAACTCCCGAAGTCTTGGGAAGAGTTCTCTCTCTCCCTGAAAAGACAGAAAGGAGAGATCACCTGGACCAACCTTATGCTGGACATCTCGGTACAAGAACAACACAAGTCCAAACAGGGACATGTGATGCCAACTGAACACGGTACCTCGAAGGTAAACATAGCAACTGTAGGACAAAATAGGAAGGCTTTTGCTAAGAAAGCGAATAGTAATAAACCTAAGAGTGACAAGGACAAGGCCAAGAAACCCAAGGCAAACAAACCATGCTGGTCTTGTGGGCAGGTTGGGCACTGGAGTAAGGACTGCCCTACGAAGAAAGCGAAGAAAACCGAGGTAGCACAAGCAAATGTTGTGCTTGGAACCGCAAGTGGGCCTGTAGTGAACATGGTTGTTGGTGAGGCTACGGCTTCTGAAACCAACGTTGACCGGTATGTATCCTACAACCCTGTGATATTTTCTACCTATCTGTCAAATGAATGGTTGATAGATACTGGAGCTAATGTACATATTTGTGCTGATATTAGTTTATTTGTATCTTATCAACAGAGTCATAGCCTGACTGTGAAGATGGGGAATGCTAGTGCTGCTCAAGTACATGGAGTTGGAAACGTGGATCTGAAGTTCCCTTCAGGACGTATTCTATCTCTGACGAGAGTGCATCATGTTCCCGACATGCGTAGAAATATAATAAGTGGAAGCTGTTTAGTTTCTAGTGGTTTTGAAATTTCGTTCAAGTGTAATAAAGTAGTTCTTATTGACACTGGTACATTCTTTGGCAAGGGTTACTTGTCAAATGGTTTATTTGTTATTAATTCGGATCCCGTTTTGGGAAGTTTGAATAATAATGTTATTCCTACTGTTAATTGTATTGAATCCTCAAATATATGGCATGCTAGACTAGGTCATTTAAACTTTGGTGCTCTTAAGAACATGATGAACTTAGAGTTGATTCCAAAATATACCATAGAAAAGAATTCTAAATATCAAGTATGTGTGTCTGCTAAACAGATAAGGAAACCTTTTCATAACGTTGTTAGGGATTCAGACTTGTTAGATTTAGTACACACTGATATTTGTGAATTTGGTGGTGTGTTGACCAAGGACCAGTTTAGATACTTCATTACTTTTATAGATGATAGTAGTAGATACTGTTATGTTTATTTACTTAGACATAAGGATGAAGCACTTAGTAAATTCATTATATATAAAACTGAAGTAGAAAAACAAACTAGTAAGTTACTTAAAAGATTGAGATCTGATAGAGGTGGTGAGTATACGAGTAATGCTTTTAATGAATTTTGTGCAAACAATGGTATAGTACATGAAGTTACTCCACCATACACACCTGAGTCTAATGGGGTTGCTGAGCGAAAGAACAGAACATTTAAAGATATGATTAATAGTATGCTTATTAACTCTGGGTTGCCTAAATACATGTGGGGAGAGGCTCTAAATACGGCTTGCCATATTTTGAATAGAGTCCCTCTGAAACACATGGATAAAACACCCTTGGAGTTATGGAAAGGCAGGATGACTAGTCTTAAGTATCTTCGTGTGTGGGGGTGCCTTGCTAAGGTGCTTGTTCCTGAACACAAGAGAAAGAAACTAGGTCCAAAGACTGTTGACTGTATCTTTCTGGGCTATCTTGAAACCACTACAGCTATGAGATTTTTAGTTTTAAAATCTGACATAGATGGTATAGTGGCAAACACGATAGTTGAATTTCGAGATGCGACATTCTTTGAGAATGTCTACCCTATGAAGACTGGAATACCTGAAATGACTTCTGAGGAAGATCCTACTCACACATCAAGTTCTATTCCTGATCATGTGGAAAAGATGACAAATGTGGGGGCGGAACCTAGTAGTAGCTCTATTCCTAAGGAATTAGAGGAACCAAGGAGAAGTAAGCGTGCAAAAGTAGTCAAGGATTTTGGAGGTGATTTCATCACTTATAATATCGAGGACGAACCTTTAACTTTCCGGCAAGCTATGGATTCTTCTGAGTCAAGGCACTGGAAGGGCGCTGTCAAGAGTGAAATTGACTCTATTATTTCCAATGGAACATGGGAGTTGGTTGATCTCCCTCCTGGGTGTTCTACTATTGGGTGCAAATGGGTCTTTAAAAGGAAGTTGAACCCTGACGATTCAATAGATAAGTACAAAGCTAGACTGGTAGCTAAGGGTTTTAAGCAAAAGGAAGGAATTGATTATTTTGATACATACTCACCAGTTGCAAGAATGGTAACAATCCGAATGCTTATAGCATTGGCTTCAGTCCATGGTCTTATCATCCATCAGATGGATGTAAAGACGGCTTTTCTTCATGGTGAACTTGAGGAAGAGATTTATATGGATCAGCCTGATGGATTTGTTGCATCAGGCAATGAAAGGAAAGTATGTAAGTTGATCAAGTCCATCTATGGCTTGAAACAAGCTCCCAGAGATTGGCATAAAAAGTTTGATGAAACTATATTGCCTTTCAGTTATAAGATTAATGAAAGTGATAAGTGTGTCTACACTAAAGTTAAAGGTAATGAGTGTGTTATCTTGTGCCTATATGTGGATGATATTTTATTGTTTGGAACCAATATTGAGATTATTAACGAGACTAAAGAATTCTTGAAAAGGCATTTTGAAATGAAGGATATGGGTGAGGCAAGTGTGATTCTTGGAATCAAATTGATTCAGTCCACTGAAGGAATAACCTTGACTCAATCTCATTATATAGAGAAATTTATACTTGAGAAATATGGTTATTCACAGTGTAGAATCGCTAGTACACCTTATGATTCGAAAGTTGCCCTTGTCAAGAATACTTCAGGAGTGCCTGTGTCTCAGTTAAGGTATTCTCAGATTATTGGGAGCTTGCAGTATCTTGCTAACTGTACTAGACCAGATATTTCATATTCTGTGTCTAAATTGGCGAGATATACAAGCTGTCCAAACAGAACTCATTGGGATGCTCTTGATAGAGTACTTAGATATCTAAAAGGCACAATGTACCTTAGTTTACACTACAGGAGATTTCCTGGTGTGCTTGAAGGGTACAGTGATGCAAGTTGGATAGCTAAGAAGTCTGGTTCCAATGGAGTGACTGGATACGTGTTCACCTTGGCTGGTGGAGCAATATCCTGGAAGTCAAGCAGACAGACTATTGTTACTCGGTCTACTTTTGAGGCTGAGTTGTGTGCACTTGATGCCATAGGGACGGAGGCTGAATGGTTACACGGACTTATGTCTGCAATACCTGTAGTAAGCAGACTGCTCCCTGCTATTGCTATTCACTGTGATAGTCGAACAACTATCGACAAGATTAGCAGTAAAAAGCATAATGCTAAAACTAAGAGACACATCCAAGTTAGACTCAAGTCTATAAGGGGTTTAGTGACTGATAGGATCATAGCTATAGAGTTCATAGGAACTCAGAATAATATAGCTGATCCTCTTACTAAAGGACTGGAACCTGCAGTGGTCCTTAAGTCAAGGTTGGGGATGGGATTGTCAACCCATCATAATTCATCAACAGTGGGAACCTAATACACATGAGAGGAGATCCCTCGAAGTGTATTCAATGGGTAATAACAAGTTGTAAGGATGAGTTGGTAGTACCTTTGCTACATAGATGATACTATAGTATCTGAGTCTATCCCCTGTAAACCTAGAAGGTACTGACACTGCCAGAAAAGCAAGAGTGTTAAAACTCTGAATGGGATCAAGTCATTTGACGAGATAGAGGCAGTATATCTCTGGAGATGCCCAGCTAAGCGAATGTAATTGTGTGGTCGCAATTAGAGGATAGGGTTAATCCTTGAAGCATTCGACGAACAGGATCGAGATATGACCATTAATGTCTCAAAGCCGTAGATTGGCACCATAACCTTTGACTTATCGTCGTCTATGGAATATGGTTATACTAAACGGATTAAGATTCAAGGTGAAACATTCCATCTGAGTCCGATAGCCATTGAAGTAGAGGAATTAGGAGGGTTCAAACCCGGAAGGGTACCGACTCTGAAAAACAAGTCATGATGGGAAATTGATCACATTTCTGTATGGATTTGTGGGGGATTGTTAGAAAATTAGGATTTTAGAGCTTAATTTAATTATGTTCTTGATGTTAATCCTAAAATCTAATGATTGGAAATTGTTCAATGATATTTGAACTTAAATTTTCATGTATGGTTTTAAGAATTTTCTTAATGAAATCCATATGAAATGAGAGATGAAAGTAGCTTGGAAAAGCTTGGAAAATTTGAGAATGTTTGTCCCACATTGAAATAAATAAAGGGGTTATGTGCTTTATATGGTATTACCCACATGAGTAGTATACAACTACTAAGATGTGTGATGGTCCATTGTGTTGTTGTGTGCTTCACGCGCACACACACACACACACGTGCGCCCCGCCCCGCCACGCACCGCACCGCACCGGACCGGGTCGGGTCGAAGGGCGATTTAGGCGAATGTCTCGGCGTCTCGCGTACGCGAGGCGACCTGGGCGAGGATTTTATTTATTTGAGAATTATTTTAATTCGAATTTATTTATCGGTGATTGGATTATTGGGCTGGGTTCTGAAATAGGCTAAGTAGTCTAAATATATTGAACCTGCAAATAATCTGATCTGTAACAAGTTCTGATATAAGAATCAGAACTTAAGAACTGATGAATAAAATCAGAACTTAACAAGTTCTGATATCAGAATCAGAACTTAAGTACTGATGAGTCGAATCAGAACTTAACTTAAGTTCTGATAATAATGTGGGTGTTAATGTGAAAAGCTGTTACAAATAATTTAAATTCAAAAGCTGTTCAGTTTTGATTTTTTCATTTATAAATTCAAAATCTGATCAGTTTTGATTTTTTCATTAATGGAGCAGTTTAATTCAGACATTAAGTGTGTGGACAGTTTCATTTTTCCTCTCCTATAAATAGAGGCTAAACTGAATGAATACAATACACTACATTCTCATCTCTTCTCTTCAACCTCTCTGCATTTCTCTCCCATAAGTCCTGAAGTGCTGATATTTTCCGGCGACTGAGGTGCTGGTCGAAGTGGAGGTTTTGTTGCTGCTGTTAACATAAACTCCGAGCTGTTTTATCCTGGTGGAGATATTGCGTACATCCCAAACGCAGCAGGTAGGGGGCAATAATCTCTTCAAGAGCAGCCAGGAGTTCGAGCAAGGCCTGGTGACTCAGCTGTGATTATTTTCTTGGCATTTTGTATCTGTAAACCTTTATTTCAGTCACTGTTGAAAGCTATGGTTTCGGGTACATCTTTCTTTCTCTCTTCGTTATTTCAGTTACTGATTTTGTTTACCTGCATGTTTTGTTTTGTTAACTGTGGTCTTGGCCTAAACTTGTTAAATTCTTTATACACTTACCTCTATGTTGCTATACTTGTTAGTGAGTTTTACAACATGTCCTCCAGTGGGAGAGTCATAATACGTGAAGTAAAATGAGAATCTGAAATGAAGTGCGAGGGATTACCACAGAATTTTTATAGAGCAACTTCTTTTCTTGCATACTAAAATGGGTATGCTCATTTGTACCTTCAGATAAACCTTTACAAATTTGTTGTAGTAATGTGTCGTTGGAAATATCTACATCCAATTTTGTCCAATCAATCATTTGTGTGGTTAATATTACACCTAATTCCATGTTTTCATCAAGTTTATGAGAGAGCGCATTTGCTACACGGATGGATATGCCAGTCTTAAATTGAACCTCAAATGAATAACCAATCAAGTTGGTAATTCACCTTTGATATTCCACACCAACTTCACATTGTTGCATAATGCAACACAAGCTTTGCTGATTAACCAGAAAATAACGTCCAAGCAAGTAATATCTCCACTTTTGTACTGCCAAATATATGGCCATCAACTCTTTTTTATAAATTGGTTTGAGTGTTGCTCAAGGTCCAAGTGTTTTACTAATGAATGCCAATAACATGCCATCTTGCATCAAAATAACTCCCACACCATACCGCGAAGCTTATGTCTCATGTAGGAATTATTTGTTAACATCCGGAAGAACCAGGATCGGTGGATTGATCAAAACTTCTTTTAACTGATTGAATGTAATGGTGGATGACTCTGTCCAGCCAAACACATCTTTATTCAGTTGTTCGGTTTAAAGGATGAGCAATATGAGCGTATCTTGCCACATATTTATGGTAATAGCGCTGCAATCCTAACAACCCCCGTAGCTCCTTCAAATTTGCAGGTTCTTTCACTCCACAATGGACTTCACCTTATCAGTGTTCACATCCACTCATTAGGCTGATACCCTGTGACCTAAATGAGCCACTTGTGTTTGGGCAAAATCACAATTGACCACCAGCTTATGTTCCACAAGCGTTTCCAGCATTTACTCGCATGTTCGCATTGTTCCTCCATGGTTTCACTATAGACAAGTTTGTCATCAAAAAATACCAACATGAACCTTAGTAGGAATGGATGAATAACATCATTTATTAGGGAATGAAATGTAGCTGGGTCATTTATGAGTCCAAAAGGGAGTACTAGAAATTCATAATGATTGTCGTGGGTCCTAAATGCGGTTTTGTGAGTGCCTTGAGGTCGAACTCGTATCTGGTGGTAGCCTGCTTTCAGATGCAGCTTCGAAAAGAGTGAGGCCCATGGAGTTCATCAAGTAGCTCATCGATCACTAGAATCGGGTATTTGTCAGAAACGATTTCTTTGTTCAATGCTCTATAACCAAGCAGAACCTCCAAGAGCCATCTTTTTCTTAATGAGCAACACTCGGCTGGAATAGGGACTGCTTGATGGTTTTATTATCCCAGCTTCTAACATTTCTTGAATCAACCTATCGATTTCGTCCTTTTGACATTAGGGGTATCGATAGGTTCTAACACCCACTAGATTGGACACTTCCTTGAGTACCATGGCATGCTCATAACCCCTTTCTAGTGGCAGTCTCGGTGTGGCCTCGAACACTACTGCATAGGGATGGGCATGGGGGCACTTCGGGGTCAGGAAGTGCTATCCCCGTCCTCGATCCCCGAATTGCATACCGATCCCTAAACCCGCTTCGAACCCCGTATAGGGATTCTTTTCTTCCCCGATCCCTGCCCCAAACGGGGCTGCGGGGATTCGAGGAATTTGTTTTTTAATTTAAAAAATAATAAAGTAATATTATATTTTATATTTTTATTAAAAAAAATCTACTAGTTCGTAAAATAAAAATATATTAAAATTATCTCATTTTGTTAACATCAAATAATATAAAAAATGAGTTATAATACAAATAAACGACAAATTTTAAATTATAAAAATATATTATATTATAATGTCAAAAATGATCAATAAATTCTGGGTTGTTTTAAATTCTAATAATATTATAAATATTATCTACTTTTAATAATTAATTTAATCTAATATGTATAAATATATCCATCATTACCTTTTACTGCATTTTTGTCAATCCATCTCAAAGATGCTGAAACCTCTGCCAAACTCCTTACTTCTATATTGTTCTATGTACTACGGGGGGTGTATTGAACTTGGATTTTAATGGATTATTAACAATACACAGATTTTAATGGATTGTTTAAATCCATGGATTATTTTCATTCCATTTGGATTTCATTTGTTTTCTTTTTAATTCCATATCAATCCGTAGAGTTTTTGTTGAATTTTATTGCATTTTTTGTGGATTCTTGTGGACTTATAAAACTCCATCTTAAAAGTTCTGATGGATTTCAGTTAAATGCAGTACATCATCTGTTAGATATATTTGATAATGTCATGACTAATATGATTTATGCTTAGTTTTCATATCTTACTTAAATAGGACAAATCAGTACTTAACTGAAATCAACACTTATACTGAAGTCAGAACTTAAGTCATCAGTACTTAAGATTTAGGAGATATTTATCAGAAGATAATATCAGGACTTAAAGGAAACGTTCAGATAAGGAAGGCGGCTGATTGAAGAAAGAGAAGATCAAGACAAATGTAAGAAGAGATATGCATGAAGAAGGAATTCTATGAAGAATAGAATACTTGGAAGAAAAGATATCTGATTGATATATTTTAGGAAGCAGAATTATATTCCATATCAATTAGCGATTATCTTGTAACTGTGTAGTATATAAACACAGACATAGGGTTTACACTATAAGTGTTATCATTATCAAAAATATTATTTATTGTAAGCCTAGCAGCTCTTGTGATATTTGTTCATCACTGAGAGAGGACAGTTCCATATTGTAACAGAGTTTATTGCTTTGAATAAAGTCTATTTTCTATTACTTGTGTTATTTAAATTCGATTTGATTGTGCTATACACTGTATTCAACCTCCTTCTATAATGTGTGTGACCTAACAAGTGGTATCAGAGCCTATTTGTTAACACACAAACAATTTAAGATCCAAAAACAATCATGTTTGAAGTAGAAACTCCAACTAAGCCCACCAAAACTGAAGAACCTCCAAAGACACAAATCCATAGTCGATATGAGGCTATTAGAGTTCCCATATTGAAACCGTCTGAATATCCCATATGGAAGGTGAGGATGACTATGTTTCTGGAAGCTACAGATCCAGAATATCTTGATAGAATCAAGGAAGGACCTCACAATCCAACAAAACTCGCAGTTGCAGTTGCAGGTGAAGCAGCAAAGTCAGTACCAAAAGAGAAGAGTGATTACACTGCTGAAGATATCGCATCAATTGCTAAGGATGCTAAAGTACGACACTTAATGCATAGTGCCATTGATAATGTAATGTCAAACATGGTAATAAACTGTAAAACTGCAAAGGAGATATGGGATGCCTCGGAAACAAGATGTCAGGGAACTGACTCGATTAAGAAGAACATGAAGACAATACTCACTCAAGAGTATGAACACTTTGACTCAAAGCCAAATGAGTCATTGACTAATTTATATGACAGATTTGTCAAACTCTTGAATGATTTGTCACTGGTTGATAAGGAGTATGATCTTAAAGATTCAAACCTTAAATTCCTGTTAGCTCTTCCTGAAAGCTGGGTTTGAAGGCAACAACTGTAAGAGATAACTATAATCTTGAAGAAACAATTCTTGATGAAATTTATGGGATGCTCAAGACTCATGAACTTGAGATGGAACAAAGAAGCAAGAGGAAAGGAGGAAAGTCAAGGACAGTTGCTCTTAAGGCTGAAGAAGAATCTCCCAAGGCAGCTACCTCAAGGAAAGGCAAGGGTAAAGCGCTCTTCACAAAGTCTGATACTGAGTCATCAAGTTCTGATAGTGATGGTGACTCAGAAACTGAAAGCTTGCTTGAGATGGATGTTGATGAAGAGATGATGAAGCTGTGTGCTCTTATGGTGAAAGGAATCACAAGGATTGCATACAGGAAGTTCAGGAAGGGAAAGAAGTTTTCCAGGAAAGGTGCAAGTTCTGATAAGAAGAATTTCTGAAAATCTGAAGGCAAAGGAGGGAAGTCTGACAGAGGAGATTACACAAATGTCAAATGCTACAACTGTGGTGAGAAAGGCCACATATCTCCTGATTGCAAGAAAGTGAAGAGTGACAAAGGCAAGGCTCTTATCACAAAGAAGAAAAGCTGGACAGACACTTCAGATTCTGAAAGTGAGAAGAACTATACCTTGATGGCAAATGCTGATATGGCAAATGCTGATAGCAGTCCAGAAGCTACTGAGTTAAAGGTACCTCAAACTACTTATGCCTTTCATACTGATGATATTAATGAGTTGAGAAGATATCTTAAAACCATGTTCATTAGCTATAGAGATCAAACTTTAACATGTGAAAGATTAACTTCTGAAAATCTAGCTTGTAAGAAGAGGAATGATTATTTAGAAAAGGAGTTAGTCATGTTCCATCAAACTCAGAAAGATAGAGATGATGCTTTCTATGTTAGGGATGAAGTACTTAAAATGAATGAATCTCTAAAAGCTGAGTTAGAAAAGGAAAGAGAGATTATCAGGACTTGGACTAACTCTGGCAGAACAACTCAGAATTTGTTAAGTAGTGGAAACTGGAAAGAGGGCTTAGGTTATGGAGATGATAAGAATGATAAAGGAACTGTAGATATTAAGCCTATAGTTGTTAAACAAAAGCCAAAGTTAAAACCTATTAAGTTTGTAGCTGTAAAGTCTGAAACTGAGAAATCAGAAGTTAAAGAGGAATTAACTTCTGACAAACTAAAACAGGAAAAGACAACTGAAGTTAACATAGGCTTAATGACAAAGAAGCAGCTTAAACATAAGCTGAAAGATATTAAGAATGCAGACAAGGTAAAATCACCTAGGAAAAATAGGAATGGAAAGGAAGGTGTAAATAAAAGCAATGATTATAAACCTGTTCCTAATGCTCCTAGAAAAACATGTCATAACTGTGGAAGTTCTAACCATCTGGCTTCTTTTTGCAGGAAGAATAAGAACATAAACTCCTTACCTTCAAAGTCAGGAGTTAAGAGTCAGTCTGTTAGATATAAGCCACAAAATCCTTGTTTTCATTGTGGTAGTTTATGGCATTCCATCTATACTTGTAAGGAATATCATAGTTTGTACTATAATTATTATCAAATAAAACCTTCTTTAAAGAAAGTTAGCATTGTCCCTTCTAGTGTAAGTTCTGATTCAAAGTCTGATAGTGTAAATTCTGATAAGAAAAATGTTAACATAAACTCTGATGCTAAATCTGCTGCAAATGTTAACAAACTTAATAAGGCCAAAGGATCCAAGCAAGTCTGGGTCCTTAAAACTAATCATTAGTGGTCTTTGTAATTGCAGGGCAACAGGAAAAATATCTTAGTTCTGGACAGTGGATGTTCAGGACATATGACTGGAAATAAAGACCTGCTATCAGACTTTGTGGAGATGGCTGGCCCAAGTGTTTCTTATGGAGACGACAACATTGGAAAAATATTGGGATATGGCAATATCAATCTTGGGAATATCATCATTAAAGAAGTAGCTCTGGCCTCAGGACTTAAACATAATCTGCTGAGTGTTAGTCAAATATGTGACAGAGGTTATCATGTGGATTTCTTTGAAGAACACTGTGAAGTTGTAAGTAAATCTACAGGCAAAGTTGTTCTGAAAGGATATAGGCATGGTAACATATATGAAGCCAAGCTTTCAACAAGTACTGATGGTTCTGTAATCTGTCTGATGAGTAGAGCATCAATTGAAGAAAGATGGAACTGGCACAAGAAACTCTCTCAC
The DNA here is from genome assembly GCF_009905375.1 of Apium graveolens. NCBI lineage: Eukaryota > Viridiplantae > Streptophyta > Magnoliopsida > Apiales > Apiaceae > Apium > Apium graveolens. Next base: position 79,571,096 of record NC_133655.1, read on the forward strand.
TTAAATTTCAACAATATAAATGAACTAGTCAAGAAATATCTTGTGAGAGGACTGCCAAAGTCAGTATTTGCTCCTGATGGTCTTTGTGATTCTTTTCAGAAGGCTAAACAAAGGAAATCTTCATTCAAGAGCAAGACCGAATCATCAATTCTTGAGCCTTATCACCTACTACATGTTGATCTATTTGGTCCAGTGAATGTCATGTCTATTGCAAAAAAGAAATATGCTATGGTCATAGTGGATGAGTTCACCAGATACACATGGGTGTATTTCTTGCACATAAAAAGTGAAACTGCATCTATCTTGATAAATCATGTCAAGCAACTGGATAAATTGGTTAAAGACTCTGTGAAAATAATAAGAAGTGATAATGGCACTGAGTTCAAGAATCTTACAATGGAAGAGTTCTGCAAAGACCATGTAATCAAGCAGGAATTTTCTGCTCCTGGAACTCCACAGCAAAATGGAGTTGTTGAAAGAAAGAATAGAACTCTCATTGAAGCTGCACGAACTATGCTTGATAAAGCAAAGCTTCCAACCTATTTCTGGGCTAAGCTGTGCAGACTGCGTGTTTTACTCAGATTGCAACACTCATTAACAAGCATGGAAAGACACCATATGAGATGGTGAAGAAAAAGAAGCCAAATCTGAAGTATTTTCATGTATTTGGATGCAAGTGTTTTGTTCTTAAGACTCACCCTGAACAACTATCCAAATTTGATCTAAAAGCTGATGAAGGAATCTTTGTTGGATATCCATTTTCCACAAAAGCCTTCAGAGTCTACAACTTGAGAAAGAAGGGTGGTCATGGAATCTATCAATGTTTCTTTTGATGATAAGAAGATTATTGGACTTGAAGATTTCAATGATCATGGTCAGCTGAGATTCGAAAATGAAGAATTAAATTCTGATACTGAAAACCCTGACAGTCTAAGTCCTGATACTGCAAACTCTGATGGATTAAACTCTGATGATATTGAAACTATGGTGACTACGTCAAAGGAGAATGCACCTGTGCAGGGGGAGCATACTAAAGATATAACCATGTCTCAAGAAGCATCAGAACATACAACTGGATCTTCAAGTTCTGATTCATCAAGTTCTGATAAGCCAAGTTCTAATAGTTCTGAAAACTTAAATTCTGAAGGATCCAACTCAGAGAGCATAGTTTTAGGGGGAGCATCAGAAAATGTTGATGAAGATAGCATGGATCATGGGGGAGCATCCAGTTCTAGAGAAAACCTTCCATCTGCAAGGAAGTGGACTAAATCACATACACCTGACTTAATAATTGGAAATCCTGATGCAGGTGTTAGAACTAGAATAGCTACTTCAAGTGAATGTCTTTACAATTCTTTTCTTTCTCAGACTAAACTAAAGAAAGTGGAAAAAGCTCTTCAAGATGCTGATTGGGTGCAAGCAATGCAGGAAGAGTTAAATGAATTTGAAAGAAACAAAGTTTGGACCCTAGTGCCAAGACCAAAGAATAGATTTGTTGTTGGTACAAAGTGGGTGTTCAGAAATAAAACTGATAGTGATGGCATAATTACAAAGAATAAAGCAAGGTTGGTTGCAAAAGGATATTCTCAACAAAAGGGAATTGATTATGATGAAACATTTGCACCAGTTGCTAGATTGGAAGCCATAAGGATATTTTTGGCTTATGCTGCTCACAAAAAGTTTACCGTCTTTCAAATGGATGTGAAAAGTGCTTTTATCAATGGAGAATTAGAGGAGGAAGTATATGTTGAACAACCTTCAGGCTTTGTAGATCCCAAATATCCAAATCATGTCTACAGGCTTGATAAAGCACTTTATGGCCTTAAGCAAGCTCCAAGAGCATGGTATGAGACTTTAGCTCAGTTTCTTCTGGAAAGTGGATTTAACAGAGGAACTATAGACAAAACACTGTTCTACCTCAACCATGGAAAAGACTTACTTCTGGTTCAGATATATGTTGATGATATCATCTTTGGTTCTACAAATGACAGACTTTGCAAAAAGTTTACCAAATTGATGCAGTCAAGATATCAAATGAGTATGATGGGAGAACTTAGCTATTTTCTGGGCCTTCAAGTCAAGCAGAATGAAGAAGGCACTTTTATTTGTCAAACCAAGTACACCAGAAACTTGCTGAAGAAATTTGGAATGCAAGATTGTTCAAGTGCATCCACTCCCATGGCCACTGCAACAAAACTGGATAAGGATACTGGTAAATCAGTAGATATTACTGATTACAGAGGTATGATTGGCTCTTTACTCTATCTAACTGCTAGTAGACCTGATACCATGTATGCTACCTGTCTTTGTGCAAGATTTCAAGCAGATCCAAGAGAACCTCACTTAACAGTTGTGAAAAGAATCTTCAAGTATCTTAAGGGAATAGCTGATCTAGAATAGTGGTATCCCAGAGAATCAGATTTTAAACTAATAGGTTACTCAGATGCATATTTTGTAGGTTACAAAATTGATAGGAAAAGCACAAGTGGAAGCTGCCAATTTCTTGGAGGCAGATTGGTTTCTTGGTTTAGCAAGAAACACAAGTCAATTTCCACATCAACTGCAGAAGTAGAGTACATTGTTGTAGGAAGCTGTTGTGCACAGATTCTTTGGATGAAGAATCAGTTACTGGATTATGGGTTAACATATTTTCAAATCCCTATTTACTGTGATAATCAAAGTGCTATTGCTATGACAGGTAATCCAGTTCAACACTCAATGACAAAGCACATCAGCATTAGGTACCACTTCATAAGGGAACATGTAGATGAAGGTACAGTGGAATTGCACTTTGTTCCAACAGATCAACAACTAGCAGATATCTTCACAAAACCACTGTGTGAAGCTACCTTTACAAGATTGGTAAATGAACTTGGAATGGTTTCAGGTTCTTTCTCTAAATTTGCTTAACTTTTGTTCTGCTGCATCAGACTTTATGATCAGTATTTACAGATATTACTATCTTTGTGTATTCTGTGCTTAATTGAAAATTGATTAAGTACTGCTTGTTATCTGACATGAATTTCTAAACTCTAATAGTGATATGACTGTTTCTGTGACAATTCAATCCTATAAGGATAACTGTGCTAGATGTTGACCTAGTAGTCTTTAATATACTAGAGATCCCATGTTAGAAGTAATTATTTATGTGGAAATCTATTGACACAAGCAAATTCTGATATTGAGCTTAGTTAAGTTTACTTTGTCTATCTTATTACTAAGTCAAAAACTAGAATAATGCTTCTCATCTGTTAAGTTCTGATGTTAGTAAATCTGCTGAATGTACTAAGTGCTGATAAACCTCACTTATCAAAAGAAAAAGGAAAAGAACAAGGAATAAAAATCAGGTACTCTTTTGAGATCTAGAGTAAAAATGTGGAAGGGACGACCCAAGTTCATTGCTGGTATTAAGTAATATGCATCAGAAAAGCAAATAATTATTTTTCTTGGTGACTTTTCACACTCTATGATTACTGGAGAAAAACTCTGATAATAGCATAAATTCTGATAAGCAGTCGTGACTCACTTACACTGAGAAGCCACTGTAAAATGGAATTTCAAAAGATGCATAAAATAAGCACAAAACAGTTGAGGTGGACTCATGCATGAACTCATTCAATAGTAGGCTTCAGAATAATGACATATTTTAAGTAAAGTTCTTAGTTATGCCTTATTTCTAAGATGTACTGAAGTGAATCAGACTTTACTTTTTGTCTGATATTTAGCTTAATGCACACACGTACACTCCATATGGATGATGAAAATTACTGTGGTGATCAATGTTGTTTTAGATGAACAGTTTATGTGTCAGATTGCATAAATTCTGAGGACAAGCTATGATGGAAGTTCTGATGATCAAGTTCTGAAGAAATGAAATCATAATTTGTATGAAGAATTGCAGAAATAGGCATTCATTTTTCGAGTTAAGAAATCATGTTCTGATGACTGTTAAGTTCTGATATAAGTCTAAGTGCTGATATTAAATTCTGATCATTTACTTGACTTATTTGTGGTTAAAATCTGAAACAGTCTTATTTTAAATCAGAATATGTTCGGGTGAGATATTAACAGTCAATACACTTAGGGTTAGTGGTACACGTCCATGCACAGTAATGTTTACTTGTTTCTTGTGCGCATTAAACCCTGTTTTACACTTCTAATGGCTGTTTTTATTCTCCTCAGTCTAGGGAGACGAGGTAGAATTATTTCTACCTGTCAGCATTAAATTTTCCTTGCGTCTCCTGGCATTCTATTGGCTATATAAACCAACACTTCACTCCAGCCATCACATCTCTCAATTCCTCACAAACTCACTCTCGTTTTATTCTTAACACCAAAAATGGTTGTGTTTGGCTGGTTTTACAATTATGGCGATGAGACTGTACATGTCTTTATAAATAGAATTCCAACTCCATACCCTATCGCCAACATTCCACACAATCTCTGGATTCAATTTCCAGAGATTATTAAACGTGATCTGTTGACAGTTCGCAGAGAACTACATCTCTGTCGTCTTCGACAGCAGGAGCGAATCATACGGCTCGCTGTTCTTTTTGTTGAGAGCAAGAAGAAGAAATAGTTTCTGCTCCCTTTTTCTCTTCACCGTCAGCTTTTTCAGGCTTCTTAGCTTAGGACAATAGTTGTTGCTATTAAGATTTGTAGCTTAGGACAATCTTGTAATTTTGTGCTGTAATTTCAATTTCATGAATGTATTTTCTCAATATATTAATGAAATTTTATATTTTTGCAAGATTTTGTCTCTGAGTTGTTTGAAATTCTGATGCATTTTTAAATCCTGATTTACCTATATTCTGATGACCATTTTTATATCTGATACAAATCAAGTTCTGATTCTGACGTGGCAGTACCTGTTTACTTGATTTATTTATTTTTTTTGGTCATTCTCTCACTTAGTGTATTTATACAGAATATTGGTCTCGCAGTAAAAATAATTTTTTAAGTGGGAACAGTTTAAATTTTAAATTAAAACTGAACTACCTTAATTAATGGGATTACTTGGTAAGTGGAACGGTTTTTCATTGAAAAACTGTATGTGATAAGTAATGATTACTGTTTTCCCGTGCCCATTAATTATTCTTTATTGCTGCATGTCTGACAGGTGTCCAACGGTTACTTTTTCTACCGTGTATAAGTAAAAGAGAGAGAAGATTGTAAAATCTTTTATTTACTTTCACACTTTATCTCTCTTTTCTTTACTTCTATTCTATCTCATCTCCTGACGTTTTTTTCTTACAGACATTTTATCAAACACCTTACAGGCAATCTTATTTCTCACTTTTTCTCATGGCACCTAAGGATTTGATTATAGATGGAGCCAAGTTTGTTCCCAACAACTATGCTGCAATCTTAAACCATGATGAAGCTCCATCTGATTTGCACTTTGTGCAAGATCTTCTAGCACACAGTGAGATTGGGTATGCATTAACCCAGCCTCAAGTCATTTCCAGTCAACAAGTTCTAACGTTCTAGCGGACTGGGCATTTTGACAATGGTGGTGCAACTGGTACTCCAAGCATTATTTTTGAACTCAATGATGTTGAGCATGTGGTAACTCCTAGAGCAGTTCGCAAAGCTCTACATTTACCAGAAGGCTGCATTTTCTCAACAGTGGAGGAACCAGTTCTACAGCAGCTCATGGCCAATTTGGGGTATGAGAAGAGTTTGGCCAAGCTTGGACAGTTGAAAAGAGCACATATCAGAAAGGAATGGAGCTTTTTCTTCGACTGCATCACTAAAGCATTCGGCAATAAGTGTTCCAACTTTGATGCCATTCCTATTATGAGTCAGCACATCGGGTATGCTATTATTCACCAAACTCATTTTGATTTTGCAAGTACTCTGCTAGGCTTTATAGGGGATAGGATGACATAGGATAGGAATGTAGTATACTTTGCTAGATTCTGTCAGCTTATATATACTTTTTGTTGTGCTAATGAACCTCATCCAGCCAGTTCTTTATTTCCACCCTTTAAACTTGCAAAACGGGCGTTTAATGACTTGGTAAATACCTCACATACACCTTAACCTACCCAACCCTCTATCAGACCATATCTCAAACCTTCACAGATAACTCAACCTTCATCATCAGCACATACTGTGAAGCCTTCATCTTCCAAGCCCAAGAGGACAAAGACTGTACCTCAGACATCACAGAAGAGAAGGAGGATTGTTCTGAGAGATGAGTCAGACAGTGAGGAACAGGTTCCTGTATCGGAACCTGTTATCACAGAAGCTGAGAAGGTCCCTTCTCAGAAGGATACTGGAATTGGGGGATCTAAGCTTCTCAAAAGGCTTAGAAGAATGTCTTATGCTGAAACTCCCAAGGAAATTCCATCTTCAAAGAAAAGAAAGAAACAGAGAGCTCACTGGCCAATTTCAGATGATGAGGAAGCAGTAGCTAAGGAAGGAGATCAGGAATCTCTGATCTCACAAGAGCCAGAATTTGCTGAAGCTACTGCTACAGATAAAGTATCTACACCACCTGTGTCTCCTGTACATGAACCAGTATCTACTGCAGACCCATGCACAAGTGCTGAAATTGATATTCACAACCTGGTTGTGCCTGAGGTTCTCTACTTGGAAGCTCCAACAGCTCCAATTAATCCATCAACAACACCAATTACTGATGCTAATGAAACTCCAGAATTGTCTACAACACCTTCTCTGCATCTAGACATTGAAGATCTGACTATAGGTGAGCATCAGAATATGGCTGTTGATCAGAACTTGGAAGCAGATCAGCACTTAGAGGATGATGATGAAGCCTCCATAGCTTCTCATACTGTTCTTTTATCATAGGATGCTGAATCTGTAAGTTCTGATGCTGCAAATGCTGATGATACTGGTGATGCTGCTATAAATGAAAATGCTGCTGCAGCTGGTCCATCAGGACATGCACCTCAACAAACTATTCATAAAAGTGAGATAGTCAAGAAGTTTGTTACAGGGGAAGTACCAGTACCTTGGAGTGAAACTCCTAGAGGACAGGAGTAGACTAAGGAGTGGAACACAGTTACCTTTGTTCCATCTGAAAAAATTCTTGCTGAGCACTTGGAAAAAGCTGATGAGATGCTAATTAATGATGATTTCAAGACACAGCTAAGAGTTACTGCACTTACTACAAGGCACCTTCAAGGTCAACAGTCTGTCACTCAAGACAAGTTGAATAGGGTTCAAGAACTCTTAATGCAACAAGATACACTTGTCAAGCTGGACAAGAAAAACTTTTTCAAACCTACCTTTGACAGAGTTGCTTACATTGAGAAGACCCAAGAGAAGCAACAATCTCAGATTGATAAAATTTTGAAAAATCAAGCTTCTCAGCAATCTCAACTCGATGAAATCCAATCCTCAGTGGAATTGCTTGTCTCTCTTCTCTTACCTGCTGATGCCAAAAAGGGGGAGAAGGTACTTAAGTCCAAATGCAAAACTGTTAAGACACTGAAGGGGAAGGATGATGAAAAAGATGACCAGGGAAACTCTGGAATGGGTGGAGGTCATAGTCAAGGTAGAGGTCTCTCATCAAGAAGAGCTGAAGCTACAGGTCATAGAACAAGTTCTGATACTGGAAAAAGAATTACTTCTGATACTGGTAAAAGGATAAGTTTTGATGAACTTTTGGATCTTGATGAAGAAATTTCGAGACAGTTATTTCTGAAGGAAAATTCAGGAAAGGACTTTGAGAGTCTATTGGAAGAAGAAGCTAGACTTAAGTCAGAAAAAGTTAACTCTAAATCTGAAGGTTTTGTTGGTAAAAAGAAACTTCTAAAGGCCAAAGGCATTGAGGCAACCAAGGCCAAATCACAATTGCAGATAGATCCAAGGTCCAAGGGCAAAGAAAAAGTTGGTGAACCTATAAAGGTTTATGTGCCTCCTGTGGATGAAGAAATTTATATTGAAGATGCTGATCTTACTCTGACTTAAAGAAAGATTGCTAAGACAACCTCTGACATGGCTCAAGTTGTTCAGAGTCAAGATTTAGTTAGTTCTGATATTACAAAGAAGCAAGTAACCTCTGACATAGCTCAAGTTGACTTGATATCAGAAGATAAGGAAAAGAAAACCTCTGACATTGGTCATGTTAAACCTTCAAAGATACTCCTACCGGGTTTCACCAAAGCCAAACAGACTCAACCTTTGAAGACTGCTGAAAGTGGTTTTGAAGCAAGAGTGGTTACTGGAAAGGAAGCAAGAGATAAATCTGGATTGGGTAGTGTTGATGAAAGAAGAGTACAGAACACAACCAATGATCCAACTTCCTTAAGTGAACCAGGTGTTGGAGCAACTCCTGAAAGATTGAATCAACTAGAATCTGTACAGATGGTTTACCATACCTACTTGAAAGAACACATCTTGTTATACTTCATGACAGATGGTAGGGTTTACCACATAAGGGAAAATGCTATTCCACTGAAGTATTTTGAAGAACTGGAACATGTATTATTCTTACTTCAAGTGAATGACAGAATAACAGAAAGTGCTGCAAACTATTTGAAAACTCAAATTCAGAGACAGAAAAGGCTTTATTCTGTAAAGTCTGACATCACATATCTTCCAAAGTACAGAGATCACAAGGATGATATTGTTGAGATGAAGCCTAACTCTGTTAAGATTATAACTACCTTTCTGGGTTATAAGGCTGAGAATTCAATCTTGAGTCTGACAAGGCATATTTGATCAGACTGGATCAGGACATAAGGAAAGTTAGAATAAATTATCTCAGGGCTGCTATCTTCCAAACTGGTGAAGATTCTGCAGAGCTTAAAGATGTTAAAAGGAGGATGATTGATGAACTCAGATATGCTGAGAGATGTTTGTTAAAGAACTATCTCAGAACAACTCCTGACATCAGAGACATCAGAAAGTGAAGCCAAGTCAAGATCTACAACTGCTCAAATTCTGATATGAATACAGACTGAAGTTGTTATCAGAAGTTAAAGTTGGTAAAGCTTTAAGGATTGTAAGTTGTAGTTATCTAGTCAAATTCTCATGCATTTGTACTTATGTTTTTGACATCATGAAATATTTGTTAAACTTGTATATTATGCTAATTTACAAGTTGGGGGAGATTGTTAGATATATTTGATAATGTCATGACTAATATGATTTATGTTTAGTTTTCAGATCTTACTTAAACATGACAAATCGGTACTTAACTGAAATCAGCACTTATACTGAAGTCAGAACTTAAGTCATCAGTACTTAAGGTTCAGGAGATATTTATCAGAAGATAATATCAGGACTCAAAGGAAACGTTCGGATAAGGAAGGCGGCTGATTGAAGAAAGAGAAGATCAAGACAAATGTAAGAAGAGATATGCATGAAGAAGGAATTCTATAAGAATAGAATACTTGGAAGAAAAGATATCTGATTGATATATTTTAGGAAGCAGAATTATATTCCATATCAATTAGCAATTATCTTATAACTGTGTAGTATATAAACACAGACATAGGGTTTACACTATAAGTGTTATCATTATCGAGAATATTATTTATTGTAACCCTAGCAACTCTCGTGATATTTGTTCATCACTGAGAGAGGACGGTTCCATATTGTAACAGAGTTTATTGCTTTGAATAAAGTCTGTTTTCTGTTACTTGTGTTATTTGAATTCGATTTGATTGTGATATACACTGTATTCAACCCCCTTCTACAGTGTGTGTAACCTAAAATCATCCATCTAGTCATTTCATCAATGGATCTTTTTAATCTATAAAAAGAACTAACAAGGAAAGATAACTAGAAGTACAAGAACTATACATAACTCACCAACCTAGTTGCAATCTCTCTAGGATTCAAGCTTTTGGTTTGAACTAAATAAAATAATAATATAAGAATAAAACACTTTGCTAAGAATAGTATGAGCATCAGCTTATGTTGTATTTATTAAATTAGCGGCACTCCTATAACCTCAAATTAAGGTCTTAAGAGTTGAACGTACTAGGGATCATATATTTTCTTAACATCCCCCACTAAAAAAATTCATTTCTTATTCAGGTTTGACTGGGTTTAGCAGGATCATATATTTTGTTAAACGTTTTTTTCCTTTTTAATAAAGGAGCTATCGGAAAAGCCGGAGGATGCAAACCTTGAAAAACTGTAGTGCCCCTCTCCTGATGGCTAATGACATAAGCTATTTACATTGAACTTTATTTTGCTCTTAAATATATTCTAACCACAATCAAGTAAACCATCAGTATAAAAGCTAGAATTTGTCGAAACATTTTGTGAGAAATACCGGGAAGGTGGTCACTGGATAAATGCTCTTGTTTACAGACAACATAATATCACTGGACAGATGCTCTTGTTTTGTACCGCCTACAATGTTAGTGTTTGTGCCCTAGAGATAACACTATTATGTTTATTTTATGAAACATTTGGATTATTAATTCTGATTATATGGATTATTCTTTAGTAATTTATTATATCTTTATTTTCTGCGATAAGATGTTAGTTTAATAAATGTCCTTGGAATATGATATGTAATTTTATATCTCTAAGTACGTGACTTAGAAATGAGATTATGAGAATAGTATCGATATTCCTAAAGATCCCTAGTCGAGTATTATTATTAAGGGACAATAATAATGTATTAAGTGTAACAGCCCGCACTTCCGGACTATTAGTTCTAAATCGAAAACTAAAAATAAAATATATTATTACTCGATAATTCTAATAGATCACGAAATTCAAAGCAGCGGTCAAACTCAATAATCAAAATCATAAAAATAGAGACGCAGCTCCACAAATCCGATAATAATTGTCTAACAGATAATTAAATTTATTCTCTAAAAACAAAATCTTTATTCTAATTCAAATAGCACAAAACGAAGCAGCACAGATCTCCTCATAGTTCTCATTCCTTAATTTTAATATGCTCCAAATTCCGAACCTGAAATGTTAAAAGGGGTGAGCTACACAGCTCAGCAAGTACAAATTGACTATCTCTTAAACAGAAAAACAATGGGTGTTTTGATAAAATGATTTTTTCTCAAACAATAATAATTTTGTAAAACAATTTGTTAAGTAGATCCAACCCAAGTTTTATATTTTAAAATTCAGAATTTAAAACAGAACAGGGCAGATTTTATAACAGATCAGAACAAAATAAAATAGAACAAAACGATAATTCTAATAAATACCACAGTCTTGATCTACGGCCACACTTTGCCAGTAGCCGGCATCTAATTCTTATTCTTATTCTTTATACCACACTTTGCCAGTGGTCGGCATCTAAAGTTCAATAATTACGCGCCCTTAATAGGTATCTAAAGTTGCACACTTGTGCGCCTACTAAGGGTATCTAAGGCTAGTTCCGGAACTATAGCGTAAATTACGAACGGGGTCGAAAACGTAGAGACTGGATTTCAAAAGATTCTCGTATCTTATTTCTTATACAGTTCGAAACAGAATTCTTATATCTTATACGAAATTAAAAACAGAACTGAAATATCTTTTTCGAAAATTAAAAGTAAGTCAAAAGTACTTACCTCAAAGCCTGACCAGATCTGAATTTACTCTTTTTGGCCCTCTAAACGATATTTTCTTGAAAAACACGAAACACGAAAGCTGAAGATAACGAAAAGACCTTTCTGAAAAGTCCAGAATCACTGAATTCTGACTTACGATGAATTTTCTACGAATTTTACAAGACAGCTGATTTTTGCTGAGAAAGTTCTACGAATTTTAATGATAAAAACAAGGAATACGAATATGGTGTATTTATAACGATACAAAACCCTATATCTCAACAAGGAAATAATAATATTTCCTCCTAAAGATTTACAACCTCTCCAAGTAAATTCCATAAATAAAATATTTGATACACACAATTACCTAAACTAAAAAAATTTCGATTTTCTAAATTATTCTTACACTTATTTCCACAAATAACAAATCTTTTCACAAATCAACTACCTTGCACAAAATGTTTTCAGAATATTCTAATTTTAAAATATTTATCTAGACAAATTAATATCTAATTTCTAATAAATAAATTAAAAATAAAATTACGAATTTTACATTCTTCCCTCCTTAAAAGAATTTGGTCCCCAAATTCACATAACATAAATAAATTAAATAAGTCACTAAAGAAAAGAAATCATACCTTAATTGCGATAGTTGTCATTTCCTGTCAGCTGAAACACACGTCCTTTGCCCATCTTGTTATCTGCTTCCTTCCTTGGTGGCGGTGGCGGATTGTGCGGACAATTCGAAATCTTATGTCCTACTTCTCCGCAATGAAAACAAGCACCTGTATTCCAACGACAGACTTTGTCCGGATGATTCTTGCCGCACCTGGTACACGTCTCTCGATCACCTTGACCCCCGATGTTATCGTACACGTGTGGCTTCTTGAGTGGTCCCCCTTGAAAAGATTGCCCACTAGTTTGAGTGAACCGCCTCTTATTCCAACTGCCAGACGCCTTTTCAGATTCTGCCAAGCCCCTTTCGATCACTAACGCCTTGTTGAGGACAGCCTCGTACGTCTGAAGTTCAAACGACGCCACTGAATTCCTGATGTCACTTCGAAGTCCCTCCTCTAATCTTCGTGCTCGACTGCTCTCATCTGCTACTAGGGTCGACGCGTACTTCGCAAGCTTTGCAAATTCTGCTTCGTATTCAATGACGGTTCTTCCACCTTGTTGAAGTCGAATGAAGTCCCTCTCTTTCTGCAGACGAACTGTTCTCGGAAAGTACTTGTCCTCTAAAGCCTTCTTGAACTTTGCCCAAGTGTACGGTTCATGATTTTCTTCAAGATTTGTCGTCTCATTCTTTCTCTTTTCCATAAGCCACCAGTCGTAAGCGCTTCCTTGCAATTGGTACACAGCTAAGGTCACCTTCTGTTCCTCATTGCTCCCCAGAAGTCCGAAAGCTTTTTCCATCTCTTGGATCCACATCTCAACGATAGCCGGGTCTGTAGCTCCATCAAAAGTTGGCGGGTTCAAACGCTTGAATTGAGAGACGATGTTGGGCTTCGGTTGCTGATTCACAAGTACAGCTAGAGTTTCAGCCAGCTGGTCAAAGACGTTTCCTCCTTCATCATTATTGCCCTGATTTTCATTGTTGTTCTGATTTTCTCCATCCATCTTTACTAGAACACACAAAACAAATTCTAAACTTATAGTCAATAATCAAAAAAACACAAAAGTCAAACATATCAAATAATCACACAAATAAATGCCCTAAATCCAAAATAATTTTCTAAGACCTATACGATAGTCTAAAGGATCGCATCCTAGGGAATGTACTAGTCCCATACCTAATACACTCCGAAGGACAGCCTGCTCTTGATACCAACTGTTACGACCCGCACTTCCGGACTATGAAATCTAAATCGAAAACTAAAAATAAAATATATTATTACTCGATAATTCTAATAGATCACGAAATTCAAAGCAGCGGTCAAACTCAATAATCAAAATCATAAAAATAGAGACGCAGCTCCACAAATCCGATAATAATTGTCTAACAGATAATTAAATTTATTCTCTAAAAACAAAATCTTTATTCTAATTCAAATAGCACAAAACGAAGCAGCACAGATCTCCTCATAGTTCTCATTCCTTAATTTTAATATGCTCCAAATTCCGAACCTGAAATGTTAAAAGGGGTGAGCTACACAGCTCAGCAAGTACAAATTGACTATCTCTTAAACAGAAAAACAATGGGTGTTTTGATAAAATGATTTTTTCTCAAACAATAATAATTTTGTAAAACAATTTGTTAAGTAGATCCAACCCAAGTTTTATATTTTAAAATTCAGAATTTAAAACAGAACAGGGCAGATTTTATAACAGATCAGAACAAAATAAAATAGAACAAAACGATAATTCTAATAAATACCACAGTCTTGATCTACGGCCACACTTTGCCAGTAGCCGGCATCTAATTCTTATTCTTATTCTTTATACCACACTTTGCCAGTGGTCGGCATCTAAAGTTCAATAATTACGCGCCCTTAATAGGTATCTAAAGTTGCACACTTGTGCGCCTACTAAGGGTATCTAAGGCTAGTTCCGGAACTATAGCGTAAATTACGAACGGGGTCGAAAACGTAGAGACTGGATTTCAAAAGATTCTCGTATCTTATTTCTTATACAGTTCGAAACAGAATTCTTATATCTTATACGAAATTAAAAACAGAACTGAAATATCTTTTTCGAAAATTAAAAGTAAGTCAAAAGTACTTACCTCAAAGCCTGACCAGATCTGAATTTACTCTTTTTGGCCCTCTAAACGATATTTTCTTGAAAAACACGAAACACGAAAGCTGAAGATAACGAAAAGACCTTTCTGAAAAGTCCAGAATCACTGAATTCTGACTTACGATGAATTTTCTACGAATTTTACAAGACAGCTGATTTTTGCTGAGAAAGTTCTACGAATTTTAATGATAAAAACAAGGAATACGAATATGGTGTATTTATAACGATACAAAACCCTATATCTCAACAAGGAAATAATAATATTTCCTCCTAAAGATTTACAACCTCTCCAAGTAAATTCCATAAATAAAATATTTGATACACACAATTACCTAAACTAAAAAAATTTCGATTTTCTAAATTATTCTTACACTTATTTCCACAAATAACAAATCTTTTCACAAATCAACTACCTTGCACAAAATGTTTTCAGAATATTCTAATTTTAAAATATTTATCTAGACAAATTAATATCTAATTTCTAATAAATAAATTAAAAATAAAATTACGAATTTTACATTAAGACTAGTGTGAATGTTGACTGATGATCACAACTCATTGATCATAGCTATAGTGATACTAAAGTCAAAACACAGGCACATGTACTATATACATGGTGCTGGAAGACCCAATGTGAGATTCTACATGTCTGTTGTGTCATAAGTAATTCTCACAGTGATAATGATGTATTGGTCCTTAGACTTGAAATCATTATATTTCTATATGAGAATTAATATACTTTGGTCGCATTAAAAGTTACCTTTGACCGGGTGATGATAAAAGTGTATATTGGGTATATTGTGAATCATATGAGAAATATGAATGATCTAGAAAGGATTTAACCCTCCTATTTTAGGAGTGATATTACTAGCCTCTTGTTTGAGTTAGACTATGAAATGCATGGCCATGCTCAAATGTTGATTTGATGTTATAGTCTACTCATCGATCAAGGAAACCTGGATTAAATTATGAGGAGGATGACACATAACATGCCTCGAGTTTAATCTATAATATATGGTTAAAAGGATTATAGTACATTGTACATTATACACAAAATGTTTAATCGATCACCGATTTAATTATTATTACTTGGGTAACAATGATGTATTACTAGATGCCGCTCATTGTTTATGATTTTAAATTAGATTTAAAATGGTTGCCAACGTAATAATAACCTAAAGGGTCGCACAAAGAATGATTGGAAGATTATTTAATTTAAATTCAGATTTAAATTAAATGTAAGTAATTCAAATTATTTGTTATTAATTAAGTGTGACTTAATTAATTAAATAAATAGGAAATTCGAATTTAATATTAAATCTGAAATTAAGTTATTGGATGATTAAGTGAGACTTAATAATACAATAATTAGAATTTCGAATTTAATAATAATAATAACTCTAAAATTAAGTTTAGGGTTAAAGGCCCAATAGATCTTGCCTATATAATATATTTTTCTAATAGAATTTGGGTTACACATTTTATTTGATAAAACATAAACCCTAGAAGCTTGAAGAGATATAGAGAAAGCAAGAAGGCAGCCTTAAGAACGTGCTAGTACACACCCATCCGCTGGGCGATCATTCGTGTGGATACCTTCAAGGCGTAGATCGTTCCAGCGACGGGCTACGTGGTGATCATTCAAGACCTCCATCTTTCCATTAACGTAAAGCTTCTTAAAGTATACATACTGAACTACGAATTAAATATTATTTTTTGCATGCATCCTGCGGAGGGTTTCGTTTTTAAGATTTAAATTTACGTTTTCGTTGCGTTTATGTGCTAAAAAACCCTTCATGCAAATGGTCAGGAACAAATTAAATAATCGATACAAATGTAGCTCTAGGAATCTGATATTATCGCAACACGATCAAGCAAGGTGTTCCCTGTTCCATGTTCAGAATCAAATGCTACAAGAATAGTTATGTCTGATGTCTGATACTACTGAAGTTAGTGGCAATATGCATATTTTTGCTGATCAGAAGTTTGTGCTTTTAAATTAACATCATTAGTTATGTTATTGATATCTCAACATTATTAACATTTCTCTGAGAACTCTCTATTTGATCTAAGAATCATATTCGGTTGAGAAAAAAGATCACTTCTATTTTATGCACAATTATGGAATTGGGCATTTGACAGCAGACATGGAATTGTGCGTGCAGAACAACTTTCTTAACTACATCTTAAAACTCAGCCCATCTATATCATTATATCTTCTTCTCTATCTATGTAATATCATTTATGCCCAGGTCATGTGAGTCGACTACAGAGATCACTTCTATTTCTGGTTTCTTCGCTATTTCTTGCTAGACAAGCGATGCAACCAAACATCTTAAGAATAATAAAGATCTATCTTTATATATACAGACATTCTATTAGACCTTTATATATTAATTAAATAGATAGTTAAATATAACAATGCCAATTGCTAACCACGACATTGCCTCACACCGTCGACTGTTAAGCTACCAAAAACTTCACACTCTTAGAGCAAATGATAAATTCAGTAAACATTTCAGCATTAATAACATGCTTCAAGTTCAATGATCAAATTAGATTAGATTTACAAAGTGAAAATTTCATAAAATCAAGAGGATATAAATTGTAAATTGAGGAATAAAATGAAAGCAATTTAGGATGCTAAAATCTCATCAGCAATTTAGGCATGTGTTCTTTATTATTCTTCCTCGCTTTCTTCGTCCTCTTCATTTGTAGTGGTAGTAGGCCTATCATTCCATATTGCATTCGCAATGCTAGTTCTCCAAGCGTTAGTATCTTCCATTTTTTATTGTTGACTTAAAAGATTTATATTAAAAATGTCATCCTCCATATCAGAAGACCGGTCCTCTACCATGTCAATTGGAAATTTATTAGAGCCACATTCTTTTCGAAGAAAGTTGTGTAATCCAGCACAATCTAATACCAACTCAGCTTGTGTTTGAAATGAGAATGGAGGTGCAACTTTAAATATTATAAATCATGATTTGAACACGCCAAAAATCCTCTCAATCACATTTTTAATGATGAATGAAGGAGATTAAATAGTTCATTTGCATTTCTAGGGTGACGACCTTCACCATTAAAATCTTTTAGATGGTATCGCACACTACGCTTAGGAGATAAAAATTGACGATGATTAGGAAATCCACAGTCTACAAGATAATATTTTCCTAAAAGTGAAGTGTATAAATTAGTGTAAGCTAGACAATGAAACTACAAGATCAAAGTTGCAAGCGGCTAAAACCTTTTGAGAGTTAATTCCATGCCGATTACGGTAGCTACTTATTTCTCGACCTCGTACCATTGCTGGGATATGAGTGCCATCAATAGCACAAACACAATCCTAAAAAAAAAGTACAATTAAATTCATTCATAAAATATGGTTAACATTCTAAATGAAATCAGATTATGATTATATTAATGGATCTTAATTCCAAGAAAGTACCTTAAAATAAGGATAAAATCTAGTACTTCCAGATATTTTGGGGGAGACACCTCCGTGTTTTACCATCATTTATGGTGCTATGGTGTTTAATTCCTTCAAAACCTTGTTAAAATTTGTACTAGTAGCAAAGTGTGAACGATTAAACCTCTTCTGAACATTATAGTAACGATCATTGTGCCCCACAGTTATTAGAAAGGTAGCTACTATTTCTTCAATAGACACATAACTTGTATCTTCCAAAAAAGTTCATTCTCTTATTATACTACACAACTTGAGAAAGACATTTGGATACATAAGGTATAATTCATAAAAATATGTGGATCTTCTTTTATTAAATTATTAACAAAATCAGATCCGGTCCTTGGTCATCGCATAAGAGGACGACTAATGGGTTCATGCATCATAGTTAAATAATCTCTTAGGACGGTTATTATTGCATTGACCATCATCAATAACAACGTAACTATCTTATAAAATTCATTGTCTATCTCAACTTCCATCTCTTCTTCGTCTACTTTATTTTCCAATATTTGTTCATAATCCAATACTGGAAGCCTACATCACAAATTGATAATAAAGACATTAGAAAAAAAACTATTACACATAGTCTTGCAGATAAACACAACTACTCTTTAAACACTCTAAAACACAACTTTGTTCCCCTGTACACAACTCTGTTTAAGATCATCAAATTTGATTGCTTTGTGAAGAAAAGACAGTTAGTAACAGTTAATTCCAATGCTGAGAACCAAAAACAGATAGTTCCTGCAGAATGTTTAAAGGAGTTTTTGTCAACTCATTCCAATGCTTTTTCTTTTTCTTTTTCTAATTATGCTACTCTTACTTTTGCTCCTCCTCCTACACCTTATCCTATCACATGTCTGCTTTTTTCGATTTAAGCATATTTAATTTATTATAAGTCTTGATTTTATAGTCTAACATAACATTGTTTAAGTTTTGTTATTTGGGTAGATGACATATACCGTACTTTTTGTGCAATATCAGATACAATGAGCCGGAGCATCTGGTTTTGCTAGGGTCACTAATTTGGCCATTATGGCCAGGGTCACCTAATTTTACAAAAATTTAGTACTGGAATTTATCTTATTTAACTTTTAAGTAGCACTCTTTCGAAAATTAAGGACGATCTGGGCAGTGTCTCAGGTGCTAAATACCTCTAGATTTTTAATATGTTATCAAAAGTATACCAAGGAAAATAAGGAGCACTGTCAAATTTTTAATATGTTATCCTAACTGATGGACTACAAAGCACATAGTTGTTGGCTAGTACATATGTAATACACATCTCTTTTTTGTTCAATTAGTAAGTCAGGAAGGTCCCCGTTTCTTGTCTATTAGATCAGTCACTCAGTCATCGGGGTTGCTATACATTTGTTCATGGTTGCTTAGATGTTGGCTAATATATACTTACTTTAGCACAATATCACCTTTTTTATTGTGCTTGTAGCTGCCTATTTTGTAGGTTTGCCCTCAAAGAAATACAATTAGAAGAGAAGGAAGCTCGGTAAGGCTCAGTCGGAAAGTAACAATAGTTGCAACTACTGTTGTAGCAGCTCATCCTGAGTAAGTGAAAGAGTATGTTCTGTTATAAATCATTTTCATCATGATGTAGTATATTGTACTATGAAGAGATTTTTACAGAACCATATGATTCTAGTCTTTACATTCATTATTTCATTATATTAAAAATGATTTGTAAGAAAAACTATCTATTCACCTTACATGCCATCATTTAACTAGATATAAAATAGCAGCATGTTAAGCAACTTACCCTCTGAAATAGACAAGGCTGGAATAATATACGTTGCAGCAGTACACTTGCAAAAACTATAACTGACAGAAAGAAGTTTAAATTAGCATGATATTAACAAGTAACTTACAGACACAATCAACGATACTCCAAACTGATCAATAGAAAATGTATTAAAAAAACATAGTCATCATTATTTTATTAAAACCAAACTGTAAGAACCATACTTCCAATCAAAGAGAAATGTTTCCAATTCAATGTCACAAATGATAGAAATTTATTCAATAATTGTGAAAGAACACTTTAAGCATTATTTTTTGCATATCATGCTGAGTATCCAATTTTCTCGTTCTTCAGGGGTCACTCTCAAGAAACCATCCTTTTTTGTTTTAGTGTCGAGCAAGTTAAATGGCTCTAAACGAACATTTTCACTTAAATTTGGAACCTCCTTAATAGCATCCCAAGTAGTATAAATTTTCTCATTTTCCCACTTTTGCAATAAGCCATAAACCCCTTCAAAAGTGCTTGTAAGCTTAGCAAGTTGTTCTAAAATGTCATGTTTAGGATTGTTGCCACTTGAGTTAGAACTTTCCTCATACTCGCTTTTGCCTCTTTTGGTTGGAAGTTTTTCTTGGATAACTCAAAAACTTCAGGAAAACCTATCGGTGATAAGTTGTTATGTTCAAAGCCCTCAAGATTATAACTCAAGTCATCAATGCACGTCTCTTGCACTTCACTAGCTTTTAGTGTCCTTGCATCAGTAACACTACCCAATCCAATCGAATTTTTACCAATTGTGACTCCGCTTCCAACAGTAATTTGTAAGTCCTCATAATCATCGCATACTCCATTGCGTAAGTTTCCATCTTCTGGATGATCCTGTGCAAAACAACAATATCATGCAAAATCGTTAGTCCTAATATTTATGTGCTTACATAAATATAAAATATAAGGACTTGGATTTACCTTTAGGTATTCATCCCATACTTCATTTGGAGCAGTGAACCTCTTTAAAATTGAGTAATCACCACAACCAGAATTAAACTTCATGAGAGTTGTGTAAGAGATCCATCAATTTTTAAACCATTTCAGTCGACTATATTAATTTTTATTACACCCAAGTTTTAAATTTAGAGCGGGAAGAATTCTTTCTTTCACTATTTGTTTAGTAAAGACACCACTATTGTCATGCCATCCTCGATTTACCGCATCAACCATGATTTCTAACAATGCGTTGCTCTCTTCTTATGATCATTGATCATAACCGGCTCTTTTTTTAACAGTTTATACATCAGCCATAGTTGCACTATTGCATTATTAACATATAAAAATGATTCGTTATTAACACATGTATTACAATTCTATCAATCACTCAGACATACATGGATATATAATGAAAGCATTCAAACATAGTTAGTCATACAAAAAAAGATATATATATACATGTATGTATACCAAAAACATACAAAAAGACATGATGCCATGATTTGGATTTTAAGTACCTGAGAAGGTTGGGAAGAAAAGTACTGAAAATAAAAATTGGATGCATTGGTCTATTTATATTGGAGAGTTTTTTTTTAATAACTTTTGATATTTTGTTATGATTTAACAATGCATTCAAATCTTGTCTTCTCATGCCTGATTTCATGATATAAAATGTCCATATAAAATCTCCTTCAAATGTTTTAAAATCCGTGAGTTAATAAAATCCATAAATATTTGGATACCCAAGGATTTTGATTGATTTTTTAGAATCCGAATTGAATACTTGCGGATTTAAAAGCATATTTTGAAATCCCAATTCAATACATTCAGATTTGATAGTATTATTTCAAATCCCAATTCAATACCTTTAGATTTTAAAAGATTATATAAAATCCAAGTTCAATACCAACTGATTTCAAGAATCCAAAAAAATGAAATAA
Organism: Apium graveolens; assembly: GCF_009905375.1. Taxonomy (NCBI): domain Eukaryota; kingdom Viridiplantae; phylum Streptophyta; class Magnoliopsida; order Apiales; family Apiaceae; genus Apium; species Apium graveolens. Next base: position 79,592,471 of record NC_133655.1, read on the forward strand.
AATCCCAGTTCAATACACCCCTACATGTTTCCACCACATTCAACTCCACATAAAATCCTTGTTTCTCTTTGCGTAAAATTTTCAGCATGGCCTTTAAAGAGATTCTAGAATGAACCAATGATTGATCGCTCATTAATGTTATTGTATGCCCCTATACCTCAAATTGCATCACCCGAGTCTTCCAATTACTTAGCACCGTGCCCAATGTCTCTAACCATTACAACCCAAGTATAACATCCAAATTTCCTAATTCACGAGGTAACATATCCACCATAATCTCCACACTCTCATTCAAGACTAATTCCATATTTTTACATAACCCATTTTTTCCGAATAGCATCCCCATTTCACAACGACACCCAAAAATTACCCGTCTCATCCAACTTAATCCCTAATTCTACAACTATCGATAATACAATAAAATTGTGCATAGGACGTGGGTCTTGTTAGGAATATATGTGCATTAGTTTGATGATATGTTTAACAAAACACTTAAGTAGAAATTTAGTGTCTGTAGCCTCAACGGATAAGACCACTTTGGCTATCCGTTGATGGTGTAGCTTTACTTAGAAATAAGTCTAGTATTGTAGCATATTTCAGTCTCTGTATTTAAAATTGTAATTCTTAGAAGTTGAGAGAAACTATGAGTCATGTTGACTACTAGATGATATGCAGATAGGAAGGCCAATTGTAAATATTTCATGCCTTGTAATTTTGTATAAATGAAGTGGTATCAACGGATGACTTAAAAGACCTTCAACGGATGAGAAGCTAAGCTTCAACGGATGTCTCTAAAGCTTCAACGGATAACATCCTTCAACGGATGAGAGCATCAACGGATGAAAGCTTCAACGGATAACATCCTTCAACGGATGAAGTCATCAACGGATGAAAGCTTCAACGGATGTTCTGCTAATCAGCCGTTGATAAGTGGTAGTTGTACCTACAAGCAGAGGCACGTGGGTTGACAGAGAAAACTGAGATGTGGTAGCCGAATTTCAGGATCAACAGAAAAAGCAGCCGTTCTTCTTTTGTACAAAGTTGCAATAGTCAACAAAGTACTTGAGTGAACAGGAAAAGAAGCAAGTGAAGAACTTATTTTACTATTGTAATTTTATATTGTTTTTCACTTGTACACTTGGTAATATATATGAACCAAGAAGAAGCTAGTAATTAGAGAGATTTTTTCCAGAGCTGTTAAGAAATATCTTGAGAGAAAATTCATCTAGTTTGTACTAGGATGCAGCTGTGATCAACATTGTTGAACACAGATTTTCTAATATACCATCTCTGGTGGAACAACAAATCCACCAGAAAAGTTTTTAAGGTCTGTTGTGTTCTTTACATTTGTGCTTGAATATATATCTGTCTGTATTAGCTTAAAGCAATTCACACACTTGTTCTTCTTGAACACACAACTTTATAAACTGCTCAAAACTTGAAAAAGTTTTGAGATTTACATTCAACCCCCCTTCTGTAAATCTCATTGTTAGTCTTCTAGGAATAACAATTGGTATCAGAGCAGGCTCTTGACACACAAAGAGTTTAAAGATCTTGGAATCTAACAAAGATGAGTAAGAAGGATATTGGAGTGAAGATCCCAGTTCTTGACAAAGACAGTTATCACCACTGGAAGGTGAAGATGCACCTTCATCTACTCTCCCAAGATGAAGGTTATGTAAACTGCATTGAGAATGGTCCTCACATTCCCCACAAAGTAGCCACAGTTGCTACGGCCACAATTGCTGTTGGTCAATCCATTCCAAAACCCAGAGCAGAATGGACAATGGAAGACACAGAAGAAGTCCACAAGGATAAGAAGGCTATGAACATTTTGTTTAATGGTCTTGACAAGGATATGTTTGATAATGTGATAAATTGTTCAACTGCCAAAGAGGTTTGGGACACAGTTCAGCTGCTGTGTGAAGGTACAGAACAAGTAAGAGAGAACAAAATGCAGCTTCTCATTCAACAGTATGAGCACTTTCATTTTGAAGAAAATGAATCTTTAAATGACACATTCAATAGATTCCAAAAACTGTTGAATGGACTGAAGCTGTATGGTAGAGTGTACCAGGTGAAGGATTCAAATCTTAAATTTTTGAGATCCTTACCAAAGGAATGGAAACCCATGACTGTTTCCTTAAGAAACTCTCAAGATTATAAGGACTTTACTCTTGAAAGATTATATGGAATCTTGAAGACTTATGAACTAGAGTTGGAACAGGATGAGGTATTGGAGAGGGGGAGAAAGAAAGGAGGTTCAGTTGCATTGGTAGCTGAAAATGAGAAAGAATGCAGAAAAGAAACTGTGAGATCTACATCAAGCTCCAAAGATGGTGTAAGAAATCCAGAATCAGACAAGGGTAAAGGGCAAGTTGCTGAAAATGAAGACAACTCCAGTCAAGATGACTCTGATGGTATTGATGAGCATCTTGCATTTCTGTCCAGGAGATTTGCAAAGATGAAGTTCAGGAAAAACACTAGAGCCACTAAACCCCATAAGAACATGGTGGACAAATCCAAGTTCAAGTGTTTTAATTGTGGTATGAGTGGACACTTTGCAAGTGAGTGCAGAAAGCCAACCTCTGAAAAGAAGAAATTTGAACAAGTAGATTACAAAAAGAAATATTTTGATCTGCTCAAACAGAAGGAAAGGGCTTTCATTACTCAAGAAAGAGACTGGGCAGCTGATGGAGAAGAAGAGGATGAAGACATGGAATATGTTAACTTGGCTCTCATGGCTGATTCTGAGGAGAATGAAGTTAGTTCATCAAGCAACCAGGTAATTACTACTGATATAACACAGCTTACTAAAGAAGAGTGCAATGATGCTTTTAATGACATGTCTACTGAACTGTATCATTTGCGTGTATCTCTTAAATCTCTTGCTAAAGAAAATAGTAGGATTAAAGAGAACAATCTGTTTTTAAGTAATAGAAATGCTGTGTTAGAAGATAAGTTAATTGACCTAGAAAAGACTAAGCTGCATTGTGTATCTGTTGAAAATGAACTAGCTGAATCTATTAAGAAAGTAGAAATACTTTCCAATCAATTAGAGAAAGAGCAAGAGGTGATTAAAGCCTGGAAAACATCTAGGGATGTAAGTGCTCAAATTGCCAAAGTCCAAGGAATTGAATCATTCTGTGAAACTGCCTGGGATAAAAATAAAAAGAAACTGGAATTAATTGATGGACTGTCAACGGATGTGGAATCAACGGATGATGAAAGTTATCCGTTGAAGGAAGAAAAGGAACATCCGTTGAAGGTTCCTCAATTAAAACAGGCAGATGTTTCTAAAAGAGAAAATCTAAAGAAACTCAACAAAAAGTTTGGTTCAACTTCAAAGAACTTTGTCAAAGAAGGAGCAAGCACATCCAAAGATGTCAGAAAGGTGAATGTAGGGCACATGACCTTAGAACAGTTAAACAATAGGCTCAAGATGGTTGAGGATAAAAAGGAATCCAAAAGGAAATCCAACAGAAATGGGAAGGTAGGAGTTAACAAACATAACAATTACACACCTGACAAGTATGCTCCTAGAAAAAGCTGTGTGCATTGTAGTAGTGTTAATCATCTATCTGCTAACTGTAAATCTATTAAGAAATCTCCCATAACTGTACCCTCTTCCATGCCTAACATGTCTGTATCACCTCTACATGCTCTGCCTGTTATGTCTCAACAAAATCCTTATGCACATTTTGCAAACATGCCATATTTTAACAATTCTTATCTTGCTGCATTCAGTATGCCTCAATTGCCATACAATATGCCAATGTGGAATAACATGTATGCACAATCCATGCCTAATAATACTATAAATGTGCTGGATAATGTTGTGACTAACCCTACACCTCAACCAACCACATCTAAGACCAAGGTTGACTCAAACTCACCTAAGTCTAAAGATGCAGGAGGAATGAAGTCTAGGAGAAAGGCTAACAAGAATGGACCCAAGGAAACTTGGGTACCAAAATCAAATTGATTGATTTTGTGGTGTGCAGGAAAATAGAAGAAATCTATGGTACTTGGACAGTGGCTGTTCAAGACACATGACTGGAGATTTCTCCCTGCTCACAGAGTTTAAAGAGAGAGCTGGCCCCAGCATAACCTTTGGAGATGACAGCAAAGGGTTTACTATGGGATATGGCTTGATTTCAACAAGGAATGTCATCATTGAAGAAGTTGCATTAGTTGATGGTCTCAAGCACAACTTACTGAGTATCAGTCAACTATGTGATAGAGGGAATACAGTTTCCTTCAATTCTGAAGCCTGTGTTGTTACTAGTAAGAAAGACAACAAAGTGGTTCTAACTGGAGTTAGAAAAGGAAATGTGTACTTAGCTGACTTCAACTCTACAGATGCAGAATCTATTACTTGTCTTTTCAGCAAAGCAAGTTCAGTTGAGAGTTGGCTATGGCACAAGAAGCTATCCCATTTGAATTTCAAGACAATGAATGATCTAGTCAAAAAGGACTTAGTAAGAGGAATTCCTCTTGTTGAATTCTCAAGGGATGGTCTGTGTGATGCTTGTCAGAAAGGCAAACAAAGGAAAGCATCATTTCAGAAGAAGCTTGAAACAACAATTGATGAACCATTACAGCTGTTACATATGGATTTGTTTGGACCAGTCAATGTATTGTCAATAGCAAGAAAAAGATATTGTTTAGTGATTGTAGATGATTTCTCAAAGTTCACATGGGTCTGTTTTCTTGGATCAAAGGATGAAGCAAGTGAAATCATTATCAATCACATCAGGCAAGTCAATAATAATCCTGACTTAAAAGTAAGAAACATCAGGAGTGACAATGGAACTGAATTCAAGAATTTGACATTAAGGCTGTTCTGTGAAGAAAATGGAATCATGCATGAGTTCTCAGCTCCAAGAACACCTCAGCAAAATGGGGTAGTTGAAAGAAAGAACAGATCTTTAATTGAGGCTGCTAGAACAATGCTTGAAGAATCAAAGTTACCAACATATTTTTGGGCTGAAGCTGTTAATTGTGCCTGTTTCACTCAAAATATTTCTCTGATCAATCAAGCTAAAGGCATGACTCCTTATCAGTTGTTCAAGAAAAGAAAACCAACTCTAAACTTTCTTCATGTCTTTGGATGTAAATGTTTTATACTAAGGAATCAATCTGACCATAAAGGGAAGTTTGATGCAAAGGCTGATGAAGGAATATTTGTTGGTTATTCAGCTGGAAAATCTTATAGGGTCTACAATCTAAGAACCAACATTGTTATGGAATCTGTGCATGTTGTGTTTGATGATAAAAAGATTGATGGACTAACAGATGAGGAACATTATGAGAGACTCAAATTTGACAATATTGAAATATATTGTGATGATAGTGAAGAAGAGATTGATGGAGACGACACTTCAAAAGGAATACAAAATTTGCTCCTGGATAATGCACAAAATTCAGCATCCGTTGAAAGACATTGTGCATCATCCGTTGAAGTACTTAATGAAACATCCGTTGATCATAGCTCATCAACTGATAATCAATTTACATCATTAATTGATGGAACTCCAAGTTCCCTGCAAAGGACCAACAACTCAGGGGGAGTTTCAACTAATCAAAACTCCATCTCACATCATGACAATACTGAGATCACCTCATCTAGAGCTCATCTTCCACCTCAAAGGAAATGGACCAAGAATCATCCCTTTGAACTGATCATTGGTGATGCATCATCTAAAGTGCAAACAAGAAGAGCTACTCAAGATGAATGTCTGTATAGTAGTTTTCTATCTCAGGAGGAACCTAAGAAAGTGGAAGAAGCCTTATTGGATCCAGATTGGATATTAGCTATGCAGGAAGAGCTAAACCAATTTGAGAGAAACCAAGTTTGGAAGCTGGTACCCAAACCAAAGAACAAGAGTCCTATTGATACAAAATGGGTATTCAGAAATAAGATGGATGAAAATGGCATTATCATAAGGAATAAAGCCAGATTGGTTGCTAAAGGCTATTCTCAGCAAGAGGGAATAGATTTTGATGAGACATATGCTCCTGTTGCAAGACTTGAAGCTATCAGAATCTTTCTAGCCTATGCAGCCCATGCCAATTTCAAAGTCTATCAAATGGATGTCAAGAGTGCATTTCTAAATGGGAAATTAGAGGAAGAAGTCTATGTAAGTCAACCTCCAGGATTTGAAGATCCAAATTTTCCAGACTATGTGTATTATCTGTTGAAAGCACTCTATGGACTGAAGCAAGCACCTAGAGCCTGGTATGAAACATTATCAAAATTTCTTTTGGAGAATCACTTCACTAGAGGTACTGTTGATAAAACTCTCTTCTTTAGAAATGTTAATGGCTCTAGTATACTTGTTCAAATTTATGTAGATGACATAATATTTGGTTCTAAAGATAATAATCTTTGTAAGAAGTTTGCTAAGCTAATGCAAAGTAATTATGAAATGAGCCTAATGGGAGAACTAACCTATTTTCTTGGTTTACAAATTAAACAAGTTAGTAATGGAATTTTCATTAGTCAAACTAAATATATTCATGATCTTTTAAAGAAGTTTGACTTAATGGAATGTTCATCTGCAAAAACTCCCATGGCCACTGCCACCAAACTTGAATTAAATAAGACTGAAAGGTCTGTGGACATTACAAGTTATAGAGGCATGGTTGGTTCACTTTTATATTTAACTGCTAGCAGACCAGATATAATGTTTGCTACATGTCTGTGTGCGAGATTTCAAGCTGATCCTAGGGAGTCTCACTTAATTGCTATCAAGAGAATTTTCAGATATCTCAAGGGTACACCAAATTTAGGAATTTGGTATCCTAGAGAATCTGGCTTTGATCTAATTGGTTATTCAGATGCAGACTATGCAGGTTGCAAAATAGACAGGAAAAGTACAACAGGCTCCTGTCAATTCCTGGGAAACAAGCTTGTATCATGGTTTAGCAAAAAGCAAAATTCAGTCTCTACTTCTACAGCTGAGGCTGAATACATTGCTGCTGGAAGTTGCTGTTCTCAAATGTTATGGATGAGGAATCAACTCCTTGATTATGGACTTCATGTTGATAGAATACCTATCTTTTGTGACAACACAAGTGCCATAGCCATAACAGAGAATCCTGTGCAGCACTCAAGGACCAAGCACATTGATATTAAGTACCACTTCATCAGGGAGCATGTCATGAATGGTACAGTAGAACTACATTTTGTTCCAAGTGAACAACAAATTGCTGACATATTTACCAAGCCACTTGATGAATCAACATTCACAAGATTGGTAAGTGAGCTAGGTATGCTTAATTACTCTTAAAATTCATGTCTTCTTTGCAATTTGATGTGGAGCCTGAAATATATTAGTTGCTAGAACAAATTTGACTTTTAACAAAGTTTATTCCATCAACGGATGTTCCCTATCCGTTGAAAGTCAAAATTGCTCTATCAACGGATATTCATTATCCGTTGAAAGACAAGTATATCTCTGGAACTTTTATCCGTCAACGGATAAAGCTGAAGTACCTTTCAACGGATGACAATTTACATTATCCGTTGAAATGTCACATCAGACGTTTGAGGTGTTTCACAGCCGTTGATTCTATTTTCTTAACCGTTGATACCATACATACATCTGTATGTATTGGTTTTAAAGGTAGTTATTAGAATACTTACAGTTTATTCTTAAACGGCTGAAATTCACTAACACCCATTTATTGATTAATCCTTTATTTATTTTTTTTTTTTTTGAAAGCATATAAGCCCTTCTGATTGTTCATTATTACTTTACGCTTTCTTAGAATTTCAAGCATTTACCATTTTCTCTCTGCAAAACCCTCAAGTTATTCTCTGCAATTTCTACTCACAACAATGGCACCAGTCGTGAAGATTATGTCTCAATCTGGGTTCATCTACGAGAAGAATAATTTCATAGCTCTGGTAGAGAAGAATGAAGCCCACTCAGATTATCACAAAATGATGGACTTCATCAAAAACTGTAAACTTAGCTATGCAATGCTGGAAGCCCCAACGATTTTCTGTGAAGTAGTTGAGGAGATTTGGACAACTGCTGAGTTCAACTCCATGGATATGACTATCTCCTTCACTCTCAAAGGTAAAAATCACTGTATAAACTGTGATGACTTACAAGCATGTTTTAAATTACCTGAGAACAATGCCATGACACCACACACTGATAGTGATGTATCCAGCATGTTAGATTCCATAGGTTACTCTCTTAACTCTGCTAATTTAGGGGGTATTAGACGAAAAGGCCTTAGGAAAGAATGGAGTTTTCTTGGGGATGCCTTCATAAAGGTTTTCTCTGGGAAAATTAGTAATTTTGATGCCATAACTTCATCTCTTGTTAACATGTTCTATATGCTTGTTTCTGATAGGTACTTTAACTTTAGCAACTATGTGATGCTAGAATTAGGTACTAGATTAGGTAACAAAGCTAATAGACCTAATAACATCTATTATGCTAGATTCTTTATGTTATTGGCTAACCATGTTGCTGAAGGTTTAGTCATAATCAATGAGAATAATAAACTCAAGTGCTGGGCACAAGAGAAAAGAGTTCTTGCAGACTTGAAGAGAATGGATCTTAACAGCAGTGTGCAATTGGTATATTTACCAATCATGAATGCACCCCAGGTAGGTGAGGTAATTGCTTCTACAACTCCTACTTCTTCCAACCCCTCTATTTCTTTATCTTCTAGTGTGGCCATGAAATCTGTGTCAATGCCCCAACAGATTTCTACCAAGGTCACCAAATCCAAACTTTCAAAATCCAAGACAAAGAAAACCACCTCTGTTGTTTCTCAAAAGACAACAGTTGTAACAACAACCATTAACCCTGAGGGAAGTGATCAGGGTGTGAGTGGTGAGGGGAGGGGTGAACATCAAAGAAACCCCCAGGATAAGGAAGGAGAGTTGAGTGCTTCCCAAGCTAGCCAAGCCCCAGTTTCTCAAAAAGCTGTGGTGGTTGAAAAGGTCTCTAGCAAATCCCTAGTAGCATCCTCCCAAAAGGATGTTACTATTGAAAAGAGTTCCCATCCAGGAACACAGAACAAAAGAGGGAGGGACACTAAAGCCAAACACTCACCTACAAAAGCCTTTATTAGAAGAAAGAAGGCTAGAACCCAATCTTCTACACAGGGTGCACACACTGCACAGAAACATCCATCTGTCTCTGTGCCTTCTCAAACTCAGTTTGATGTGACTCCAATAAATGTGGAGTCACAGCCCCATTCTCTCACAATAACTACACATCAATCACCAAATACTTCTTCACCATCTCTGGATGTGGATATGCTATTCCCATCAATTCCTGATTCTCCCTCTTTACAACTCAGGGAGAAGCCCCACTCAAATACAGGTGATCATCATCTTTTAGATGATTTGTTGGATCACCCGCAAATTCTTTCAGATATAATTGAAGGATCTGTATCAACACATATCAAATCAATCTATACAGATTCAACAGTTATATCACTTTCAATTTCATCTTCTTTTCCTTCTTCAATGGATATCACTCATCCGTTGACAAGTGGTTGCTCTTCAACGGATAAGCTTAACAGCAGTTATCCGTTGATAACAACAGTTTCAACTTCAACGGATATTCCACATCCGTTGATAGTCTCTACACAAATAACTGAAATGATTCCAAGTGTAGAAGACATGAATACTGTGCAATCACTTTTAGGATTGAGGGCAGGGAGTGAAAATTTGAGTGAGAGGCTGGGTTGCTCCCAGGCAAAAGGAGAGATTGAGAGCACAAAAATGCATGCTATTTCTTCCAGCATGGCAAAAGTCAGTGAGTGGAGTACCACCTTAGAAGGTGAAGGTGAGGGAGTGAGATGTGTGAGCCAGGGGGAGCCCCTGATGCAAGAACATAGAGAAAAAGAGAGAAAAGCAGGTACAGTTGATACAAGGGTGGAACCAGCCATTGCTCATGAGTCAATGATTGTGGATGATGCTGAAAAGGAAAGACAATTTCAGCAACATTACAAAGCTGTAATTGATAACATTTCCTTGGATGCTGACACTTTTACTCATCCTGTGACAGCCTATCAACTGTTGGCTGCACAGGGCAATGAGGAGGCAGAGAGGACACTACATCTAGTGCACTCAACAGAATCTCTTCAAAGGGATAAAGCTGCTATTAACAGGATGCCTTCTACAGCTGGTGAGCCATCTGAGGAATTTGGAGTAAATTCTGATGATGATGACTCTATTTCTTCTGATGGAAGCATGAACATAGGGGGAGATGAAGACCCTAGTTCCATTCCTAATCTACCTGAATGGGCCCTGACTAAGGAGCATAGAACAGGTGAATTCAATGTCCACCTGGTCAAACAAATCATCACTATTCAACAGGCCATTCAGAACACTTCAAATGCAAATATCAAGGCTATCCTCCAAGCTCACCTGGACTCACTGCATCTCATGAAGTTGCAGAAAGTAAAGCAAGATATGAGTCTAAATGATCTCAGGAAAGATATTGCTGACTTGAAATCCTTCACTTCAGAAAAATTGGATTCAGTCATGCCCTATGGTACTTTGCAGGACTTGGTTTCGAGATTGAAAAAGGAATCAGTTACTGAACAAAGGCTGGCCAAGTTGGAAGACAGAGTTCAAGGAATTGAAGATTCTGTGGCCACCCTTCTTCTCAACCAACAATCTCAAACCAATCTCCTAATGCAGCTGGCAAAAGCACAAGGCTTGACCCCTCTCCTTGATGATAACAAAAAGGGGGAGAATAAAAGGGAAGGGGAAGGAGAGCCCTCTACAAAGATTCAGATATCTAAAGTGCTAGTTCCTGCCATCACTACCTCTCCAATCATTCAAATCAAGGGAAAATCTGATGGAATTGATTTGATTCAGCTAGCAGCAGCTGAAATACAAATGAAAGAACAATGGAGGAGAATTGATGAAAGGTTGCAATTGGTGTTTGGTTCTACACAAAATAAATCAACATCTGTGAAATTTAGCACAAAGATTGAACCAATCAACATGGAGCTCATGCCAGTAGGGAGTCTTAAGGATGGAGAAGCTTCTTCCAAAGAGCTACAAGCTATAATCCTCAAGCCCAATGAAAGATCCAATAAGGACTCAACAAAGAATCCTTTAAAAGAAGTGGACTTTCCTCCTTCAAAAGATGATGAGAACAAGATCTTAGGCAGGAGTATTGCCTATCTCAAAAAGTCCATGGATGAGGCTGTAAGGAGAAATAGAGCTATTATCATTAGAGAGGGAAAGAGCATATGTGTGATGCAAGGACATCCCAAATTCTCAATAGCTAAGAAAGAAGAAGCCAAGCAATTAAAGGCTGACAAAAGAGCACAAGCAAAGCTTGAAAAACAGCTAAAGTCAAGCCAAGTTGAAGAAATGAAAGGAATTGAAGTCAGGGGTGAAGAAAAGATTGCTAACTTAGATGAGGTTCTTGGGAGCATATTTGGTGAAAATATGGAGGAAAGAGAGGAATGGCAGAAGGGAAACAGAAGAAAGGCCAAGGCACACAGAAGGAGTGAAGATAACCCTGAAGATACCAAATCTACATCTAAACCACTACCTTCCATACCTGAACCTTTTGTTACTGATCCCTCTATAAATATCCATGGTGAACCAATCATTCCAAAAGAGGAACCTATTGATTGGGACAACATCACATTGCCTACCTTTCTAACCACTCTTCCACCACCAAAGAAACAGAAAAGAAAACCAAAATCTACACCTCCCACAACCTCTAAGAAATTCACTCAAAAACAAAAACCTAAACCTAAGTCACCCATTTCTAAAGATGATTATGTTCACATCTGTGACATAAAAGAAATTTCAGACATTGAACTCTATCTGGATGAGCTGGAGGATGTAAGGGGAATAGCTGCCTACAGACAGTTACCAGAAAGATTAGTGTTCAGATATAAAGGAGCTGGGGAAAGAACATGGCCTCTCCACAGGATTCTAAATGAAGGCTACTCTACCTTGATCAGAGTCTTTTCAGCCATCAAAAAGGATTCTGGCTTTACCAGAACAGCCAAGACTGAAATTCTCAACAAGATTGCCAACATAAGGAAGACTTGGAGGGAACCAAATGCTTTGCCCAGAACCTTACTCATACAAGAAAGGGGAACTAAAATTCACAAATCACCTCATTGGTTGATGGAATTTAGAGATGACAAAGGAGTCAGAAGATTTTTCAGACTTGAAGACCAACTCAAGATTGCCAGCAATGAAACTCTCAAGGAAATGCAATCTAAGTTGGATATCAGTGATGAAGATGAAGCTGAATTCTTCAGAAAACTCCAACTCCAAATTGAGGGAAATGACAAAGGGCTAGGAAAGAAAACCAGGGAACAAAGAAGAAAATGATGTTTTGCTCAGGCTAGAGGAGCACCCTTGGAAATACTGTAAATCTTCAATTACCTCCTAGTACATACACTTTTGCAGCACTTTTTATATTTCTACTTAGTTTCAATTCAAATATTTGTTAAGTGTTTTGTTATCATCAAGTTAACTCTGAATTTATGCCTACAGTTCTTATAGACATAAATAGGGGGAGATTGTTAGGAATATATGTGCATTAGTTTGATGATATGTTTAACAAAACACTTAAGTAGAAATTTAGTGTCTGTAGCCTCAACGGATAAGACCACTTTGGCTATCCGTTGATGGTGTAGCTTTACTTAGAAATAAGTCTAGTATTGTAGCATATTTCAGTCTCTGTATTTAAAATTGTAATTCTTAGAAGTTGAGAGAAACTATGAGTCATGTTGACTACTAGATGATATGCAGATAGGAAGGCCAATTGTAAATATTTCATGCCTTGTAATTTTGTATAAATGAAGTGGTATCAACGGATGACTTAAAAGACCTTCAACGGATGAGAAGCTAAGCTTCAACGGATGTCTCTAAAGCTTCAACGGATAACATCCTTCAACGGATGAGAGCATCAACGGATGAAAGCTTCAACGGATAACATCCTTCAACGGATGAAGTCATCAACGGATGAAAGCTTCAACGGATGTTCTGCTAATCAGCCGTTGATAAGTGGTAGTTGTACCTACAAGCAGAGGCACGTGGGTTGACAGAGAAAACTGAGATGTGGTAGCCGAATTTCAGGATCAACAGAAAAAGCAGCCGTTCTTCTTTTGTACAAAGTTGCAATAGTCAACAAAGTACTTGAGTGAACAGGAAAAGAAGCAAGTGAAGAACTTATTTTACTATTGTAATTTTATATTGTTTTTCACTTGTACACTTGGTAATATATATGAACCAAGAAGAAGCTAGTAATTAGAGAGATTTTTTCCAGAGCTGTTAAGAAATATCTTGAGAGAAAATTCATCTAGTTTGTACTAGGATGCAGCTGTGATCAACATTGTTGAACACAGATTTTCTAATATACCATCTCTGGTGGAACAACAAATCCACCAGAAAAGTTTTTAAGGTCTGTTGTGTTCTTTACATTTGTGCTTGAATATATATCTGTCTGTATTAGCTTAAAGCAATTCACACACTTGTTCTTCTTGAACACACAACTTTATAAACTGCTCAAAACTTGAAAAAGTTTTGAGATTTACATTCAACCCCCCTTCTGTAAATCTCATTGTTAGTCTTCTAGGAATAACAGGTCTACCATGACCACAACCTCTCGCCCCTTTAACATTCCCTTTAACTTCATAGTTTTTGTTAGATAATAAATCACACACAGGGGGGGTGAATGTATTTTAGTATTTTTCTGTTTTTCTTGATTTGTTTAAGGTGGTGAACAAAGTAAATTAAATCTTGTAGTGAAATGTGTTAATACTGAAATTAAGCAAGCAAGAACAGTGGACACAGATCTTTCAAAACTCACTTAAGTTTATATTAAAATTAAGAATGTTTTGCTACAAAATTTCTAGGCTCTTTGTTGATAAAGAGCTTAGTTTCTTCCTTGAGAGAATACAAGATTTTTCTTATCTAAATTGTTATAGCCAACAAAGCATCCAGTGTTTACTTTATAGAACAATAAATACTGGTTATTACACAGCATGCATTAGCATGTACTAAACCCTATTTTTGGATAATCAAATCTTTCTATTTCTGGCTTAGTGTATCTTTGTTAATCTTGCACGCCTGTGACTATACTCTGTCAGTTAGTCTTGGCCTTTGATCCTGTACTCTTCAAGCTTCTTTTTGTAGACTTGTCAATCCAAATGATTGGATTATTTGTTGATTGTTAATCTTGGATATTGCACTGATCTACACTTTGTACTTTGAATTTATCTCGAGATCTCCAGTTTAGTATATAGAAAACTTGACATCTCGATAATTATATTGGCTTATCGAGATCTATAATCACTCTATAGTTGTTTTAACTTATCGAAGTATCTGAGTTCTCTATTAGAGAATTTGGCTTGTCGAGATATCTTGTCTTCATGTCTTCACTTTGGCTTATCGATATCTCTGAGTTCTCTAGTGGCAAATAGACATATCGATATCTCAGAGATCTCTAGTGATATTTTGACATGTCGATATCTCAGAGATCTCTAGTGATATTTTGACTTATCGATATCTCTAGAGTTCTCTAGTGAAGAAATGACTTGCCGATATCTCCAATCTTCATGTCTTCAATTTGGCTTGTCGATATCTCTGAGTTCTCTAGTAGCTTTCCTGACTTCTCTATAAGTCATTCTGGAGTTCTCGAATGACTTCTCTATAACACTTAATCTGTGACTTATAGAGATCTTGACTTAGAACATTTTTCTCAAAAATAGATTTATTCAACTCCAAGCTTTTTTATAATTCTTCCGAGGCATGATTTTCTTGATCTTCTTCCAGATAGAATTCTTAGGCTTGATACTGTTTACAGAAAAAGACTCCAGTCTGCCCTTGAACATTTTTACAGAATTAAGTGATATAATACAAAATGCAAACTTAGAATATAATACAACTTACTTAGGGTTGTCAATTTGACTTAGTCTTGTTATAGTGCAGGCATGTCTTGCACAACAATCTCCCCCAATTTGTGAGAAGATTGCTTATCACAAATTTATGCCTGTTAACAAGACTAACCCCAAGCTACAATGGAAAATTAGACTAAAACATACAAATTGACACAAATACATCATTTATACATCAGGTGATTTCTTGAGGTTAAACAGTTACATTCATTAGACAAATGTTAGTCCCTTAACAATATAGCAAGAATTACAGAAGGGGGGTTGAATGGAATTCTTGAACCTTTTTCTCGAAATAAAAATGTTCAACTCGATTATAGATATATTTGTTTTGATTAGCACAATGCGGAATGTAAACTTAATTGAATCAAAACATAAGTAATTAAAAACAAGAGTCTTTAAAAACTTTCTGGTGGATTTAAACAATTCCACCAGATATATATATAATATATTGAGAGGACTTTGTGTGCAAGAATGCTCACAGCTGCTTACAAATTGAACTACTGAGAATACAGGAAATGCTAATGATTCTGCTTACAAAGATTTCTCTGTTTTTGTGTTTTCTCAGCTATCTCAGTTATTTTTCTATTTGCTACTCTCTTGGTTTATATAATACCAAGATTACAAAGTCAAAAAGACTGAACAAATATAAAAACTATCAGTCTTAAGCTTTGCTGCTTTTCGTCCTCTATTACCCAGTTAATGAACTTCCACAGTGTGTATGTATACATCTCGACGGCTGTGTGTCAGCTTTCACTGTTCAACTGCTCTTTGAATTCTTCATATGATCATCCGTCGACTTTCAGAACATCCATTGATGGTTTAATTGATCATCCATTGACTGCTATATTAAACATCCGTTGATAGTCATTTGATCATCCGTCGATGGCTTTGTTAATCATCCGTCGGTAGCTATTTTGGCACTTGACTCTATTTCACTTATGCAGAATTACAAGACATCATTTATGTACAATTAATCAACCTATTCTGCATATCTAGTTAAAGTCAACATGACTTATATGCTACTACAGATTCTATACAAAGGTGCATACATAACTATGCTACAAACTTATTATTACATAAGCTACTCACTCGATGGATAATAAGTTAATCATCCGTCGGGACTATAATGAGTTATCCGTCAGGACTATAATTTTTATCCGTCGAGTGCTACATAATTTCACTAAGTAAAATCTACTTAGATGTTTTGTTTATGAAATCATCAAGTACACAACATATGCACAACAATCTCCCCCAATTTATGTCTATTGGAATTGTAGCCATAAATTAAGAGATACTTGATGATAACAAAACATCCTGAACATACATCTTTAAAGATAAGTAGATAAACTGAAAGTGCTTCAATTAAACAAAATGTACAAGGTTTGGCTCACAGTCAATTCAAGATGCTCCTCTAGCCTGAGCAGATTTTTCTAGTTCCTTGAAGGTCTGGATCTTCTTCCAAGCTTTCTGTTATTTTCCTCAATTTGATTCTGGAGCTGCCTGTGGAATTCCAGTTCATCAGATTCTGAGAGATCTAGCTTTTCTTGCATTTCCAAGAGAGTCTCATTGCTAGAGATACTCAGTTGGTCTTCTAATATGAAGAATCTTCTCACACCCTTGTCATCCATGAATTCCATCAGCCAGTAGGGCCTTAGATGCACTCTTCTCCCTGTATATGGGATGATTAGTGTCTTTGGGAGTGCATCTTTAGCTCTAACACTCCTCAGCTCTTCAATCTTCTTCAATACTAGTCTTCTTGCAGTTATATTGAACCCAACGTTTTTCTTGAAGGATGAATAGACTTTAATCAGCACAGCTTGGCTTTCTTGAAGAATCCTGTGAAGTGGCCACTGAATCTCCCTTCCTCCTTTGTACTTGAACACCAACCTTTCAGGTAGGTTTCTGTATGCATCAATTGCCCTTACTTCATCCAGTTCATCCAGATAAAGATTTAGATCTGAAAATTCTTTGATGTCACACAAGTACAAGTAGTCTCCCCTGTTGACCTTGGGTTGAGCTTTAACTACTGACTTGGATTTAAGAGGTGACAGCTTCACTTTCTTGACTGCCCTTGACTTTGTCCTTTTTGGCTTGCTAAGGATTGGTAAGCTGAAGTCAGGAATTGGTATGTTATCCCACTCTATTGGCTCATCCTTTGGCACAATAGGTTCACCATGTATGTTCTTGTAGGGATCCACCACCCTTATGTCTTCAAATACCACAGAGGGCTTTGATGCTTGAGTTGTAGCTGGTGTGGATTCCTTAGGAAATTGATCTTCCAATTCCTTGTCAACAACATCCAGTTTCCTTTTTGTTCTTCTAGACAATTCTTTCTTCCTTGGGGATTTCTTCTGTTCTTCAATTTTCTTCTTTGATTCAGCAGCTTCAGATGGTTGAAAGGGAATTTGTTGAGAAGAATTTACAGCCTGTAGCTTGGCCAAGATAGCAATCTGTTCTTTCTTTTGTTTAGACTTCTTTGCATCTAGATCAGCTTGCCTCTTTTCCTGCTTTAATCTGGCTTTTTCTTCTTTCTTTTCTTGAGCAAATTGTGGATGTCCAGCTACCACACAAATTTCCTTTCCATTTCTGAATATCTTAACAATTCTCCTTTTTGAAGCTGAATCAGCTGGATCTTTATAGAAGACAATAGATCTTGACAGAAGCTTCTTTTCATCAGGCTTGGGTGTCTCATACACAGTGTCCATGGGGTTTTTCCAAGATGATTTTCGGATAATTTGCCCTTGGTTTAAGAATTGTTTCAGCCTTTGTAGACTTGATGCAGGAAGATTGTCCTTTTTCCAGATAGTTCATGCTCATCTCATTCACACTGATTGGCTTGACATGAGAGTGATGGATGGCTGACTTAACTGGCTCCTTGACTAGTTCAAACTTTTTCTGTATCTCCTCATCAATCTTATTCCAGTTGATCAAACTCAACTTTCCTTTTTCAGCAACTTTCAAATTTGTTGTTGCTGCTTTAATTAGATCTATACCATCTGCAACTGTTGGCTTGGAGACAGTAATTGAAGGTACAATTACTTTGCTGATTTGTACTTGAAGTTTCTCCCCCTCAGTTGGTCCTTTCTCCCCCTTACTTGATTCTCTCTCCCCCTTTTTGTTATCATCAAGTTGAGGAGTTAGACCTTGTGCTTTAGCCAGTTGCATGAGAAGATTTGTCTGAGTTTGTTGATTTTAAAGAAGGATAGCCACTGAATTCTTAATAACTTGAACTCTGTCTTCCAGCTTGGCTAGCTTCTTTTCAGAATCTGATTCTCTCCTCAGTCTCAGTAATAGAAATTGCATGGTACCATAAGGCATTATTTAATCCAGCTTCTCAGAATTATACGTTTTCAAGTCAGCTATATCTCTTTTTAGTTCATCCACACTCAGATTCTGTCTTAAGTGCTGGATCTTCATGAGATGTAGAGAGTCTAGGTGAGCTTGAAGAATGGCCTTGGTACCAGCATCTGAAGTTTCCTGAAGGGCCTTTTGAATAGCCATCACTTGCTTGACCAAAGATACACCAAATTATCCTGGTGTAGATTCATTTGTCCATGCCCATCCAAGTAAATTTAAAACAGAACTTGGGCCTTCATCTCCCCCTAAGTTCATGCTTCCATCCAAAGAATCAGAGTCATCATCATTAGAATTTACTCCAAATTCTTCAGATGGCTCACCAGCTTGAGAAGGCATCCTATTGACAGCAGCTTTATCTCTTTGAAGAGATTCTGAGGTGTGTACTAAATTCAAAGTCTGTTCTGCCTCCACATTGCCCTGAGCAGCCAACAATTGATAGGCTGACATAGGATGAGTAAAAGTGTCAGCATCCAAGGAAATGTTATCAATTTCAGCTTTGTAATGTTGCTGAAATTGTCTTTCCTTTTCAGCATCATCCACAATCATTGACTCACTAGCAATGGCTGGATCCACCCTTATTTCTCCTGTACCTGCCTTTCTCTCATAATCTCTCTTTTGTTGCATCAGGGTCTCACCCTGGCTCCCCACCCTCACACCCTCACCTTCACCTACTAAGGTGGGACTCCTCTCACTCACTTTTGCCAATCTTGAATAAATGGATTGCTGAGATTCACTCTTTTCCTCTCCTTTTTCCTGGGAGCAACCCAGCCTCTCACTCAATGCACTCTCCTCTCTCAGTCCTAAGAGTGACTGTATTACCACTAAATCTTTTGCACTAGAAATAATTGAAGTTCGAAGTTGTGCAGAGACACTCGACGGATAAGTGATATCCATCGGGTGAGTGGTAAAGCTATCCGACGGATTATCCGTCGGGATACAATCACTACTCGACGGATGAGCAATATCCATCGAGAGAGTAGAAATGAATGAGGTGGGAAGAGAAACTATTGTTGACTCTGTGTTGATTGAAGTTATTTGAGGCACAGATGTCACAATAGTATCTGAAAGAATTGGCAAGTGAGCCAACAAATCATCTAAAAGATGATACTCACCTGCACTAGATTTTGGCTTCCCCGACAGAGTTAAAGAAGGGGAATTAGGAATTAAAGTGTTTATCATATCCACTTCCAGAGAGTTTGTTGGTGAGTATGGTGTTTCAGAGGCTTCTATTATAAGAGATTTTGACTGTGACTCCACATTTATTGGAGCCACATCAAACTGAATTTGAGTGTGCTCTGTGATTCCCTAGTGGTTTTGGATTTCTTCTTTCTTGTGTAAGTTTGGGGTGAGCTTGTGTCCCTAACCCTTTTGGCATGTGCTCTTGGATGAGAGCTATGTTCAATAGCCACATCCTTTTGGGAGGATGCAGCTAGAAGTGAGCTTTTGTCCTTTTTGAGCACTGTAGTTTGTTGGGAAACTGCAGTGTGGCTAGGCTGGGATTCACTCAACTCTCCAACCTTATCCTTGGGGTTTCTTTGATGTTCACCCCTTCCCTCACCTAACTGACCCTCCTTCACACTCCCCTCTTTGGCTTTGGTGGATTTTTCAACTGGTACCTTTTGAGAGATACCAAAGGGGGTTTTCTTTGACTTGGATTTAGAAATTACAGTTGTTTTGGCAGCTTTGGTAGGCAACTGTTTGGTCATAGTCACAGTTGCCATAGCTACTCCTGAACTCAAAGAAATTGAAGAGATTAGAATAGTTGAGGGTATGGATGAACTTACCTCACCTACCTGAGGTGTTTGCATTACAGGAAAGTAGAACATTGGCACATCCCTATGATGGTTGGCTCTGTTCAAATCTGTAATGATTCTTCTCTCTTGAACCCAACAAGCTAATTTGTTGTTTGAGTTCTCAAGTACAATCTCTTGACAAAGATGGTTAGACAATATCATGAAAAATCTAGCATAATATACATTCTTTCCCCTTTTGGCTAACTCACCTAGTTTAAAACCTAACTCATACAAGACAAGGTCACTGAAATTGTAAAATTTATCTGTAACTAGCATGTATAGCATGTTAAGCAAGGAAATGTTCACAGAATCAAAATTACTGATTTTTCCATAGAAAACTTTAAGCATATTGATAATATCAGTGTCATTGTGTGGTGAAGTTACATTATCATCAGGAATTTTGAAACATGCTTTTATCACATCACTATTGATACATAACTCATTACCTTTGATAGTTAGAGTGATGGTTTTGTCAGTAGAGTTGTAGATTGCAGTGGTCCATATCTCTTCAACAACTTCACAGAAAATTGTGGGTGATTCAAGCATGGCATAACTTAACTTGCAGTTCTTCACGAAGTCCATCATCTTATGATAGTCTTCTGATTGCTGAATACCCTTATTGACCAAAACAGTGAAGTTGTTCTTCTCATAAATGAACCCAGTCTCTGAGAATACAGGAAATGCTAATGATTCTGCTTACAAAGATTTCTCTGTTTTTGTGTTTTCTTAGCTATCTCAGTTATTTTTCTATTTGCTACTCTCTTGGTTTATATAATACCAAGATTACAAAGTCAAAAAGACTGAACAAATATAAAAACTATCAATCTTAAGCTTTGCTGCTTTTCATCCTCTATTACCCAGTTAATGAGCTTCCACAGTGTGTATATATACATCTCGACGGCTGTGTGTCAGCTTTCACTGTTCAACTGCTGTTTGAATTCTTCATATGATCATCCGTCAACTTTCAGAACATCCGTTGATGGTTTAATTGATCATTCGTCGACTACTATATTAAACATCCGTTGATAGTCATTTGATCATCCGTCGATGGCTTTGTTAATCATCCGTCGGTAGCTATTTTGGCACTTGACTCTATTTCACTTATGCAGAATTACAAGACATCATTTATGTACAATTAATCAACCTATGAAGTCCTTTAGATATACAAGAATTTCAAGTTCCTCTATGATTGGTGTCCCTATTAGAGCTTCCACAAGTTTGGGTATGTCTTGCTTTGGATAACGATCTAACATCTCAATTCTGAACTTTGAGAATGAGCCAGTTTTTACATTTAGAAATCTTTCATCCTTGGAAATTCTGCTAATCCCTTTTGCCTTGAATTCTTCTGATCTTTTAATATAAATTTCAATCTCCTCATCATACTTCCTCTTCTTCTCCTCGTATTCAGCTTTATTCCTTGCTCTTTTTTCCTCCCTTGCAATCAACCATTCAGCTAAAATAGATCTCCATGCTCTTGTAGCAGTATCCTTATCCTTTAGTAAGCTTATCACTCTTTTAATTTCTGTGGTAGAGAAAGTGACCATTAAGTTGTTGCCAAGAAATGTGAAGGACCCATCTTCATAGTAGATTCTTACTTCCCTTAGAGTTATAACCCAGACTTTAACTATTTCCTCAGCTAGTTGTTGAAAATAATCTTCATCTATGATGCACCAATTTAAAGGTAGAAAATCACTTTGCTTGAAATAATTTCAGATGACCCTCTCAGTAACTTGTACTTTTTTAGTATGCTTGGCTTTCTAAGGTTTCCTCCCAACAAATTTGTAGTTAACTTTGAGTGATGGCTTTACATAAGGTAGGTTTATTATTTTCTTGAAAAACGTTTGGCTTGAGGTGATTGGTATTTTTAGAAAGGTGTTGGCAGTCTGTTTGTATAAGAATTTAGGCTTAGAGGTAGGAAGTGATTCAGTGTATGAGTTTGTTGGATTTGAAGGTTGAGCTTGTTTGTTTGGATTTTTAGGGATTGTTGTGATTCTGAGCCATCATATCTTTTCTTGCTTCTCCTTTCTTCTGCCCTTTTCTTTTCACCATACTTCTTCTCATCCTGCTTCTTATTCTTGCTACCAGTTGCTCTTGATTGACTTGGATTTGAGCCAGAAGGTTTTTGTTTATCATGCTTCTGCTCATCATCATCCTTGTCATCCCTTAGATTAAACTGAGTGGTTGGCAAAATGGTGTCAGAATTCACCAGGTATTTGTCTAGGATCTTTATCATCTCAACTTCCTCATGCTTCTTGCTCCTTTTGTGCTCTAGATCAGACTGTAAAGTCATGATCAGCCTTATATTTGATCTGACACAGTTTTTAGGAATAAGGAGATGTTTACATTATTT
The DNA here is from genome assembly GCF_009905375.1 of Apium graveolens. Classification (NCBI taxonomy): domain Eukaryota; kingdom Viridiplantae; phylum Streptophyta; class Magnoliopsida; order Apiales; family Apiaceae; genus Apium; species Apium graveolens. The sequence goes on from NC_133655.1 coordinate 79,614,893, forward strand.
GGTTGTTGGATAGATGTATGCTACCCCTTTGTTTGGATATAGATGGCTTCAGGAAAAGCTTCTATATGTGCATTTTTGAGCTCTCTTAGTAGCTGGATGTCCTCTGGAATAACTGGATTTACTCTTTCAATCATTATATCAAGTTCAGATGCTCTTAAGGTTTTAAGATTTGGAAGAGACACCTGAAGACACCTGTCCACACCGCCATCATTGATAATCACAACAATTCTCTTTTCCAAGAAATTATCAATTCTCACAACCACTACCCTGATGAAGTTGATGTTTTAGGTCAATGCTTTCTTGTAGGTAGTGTAATTGTTTTGAAGAGACATCATTAGTACTACAAGAAATTCAATAAATTTATGGTCTTGATTGGGTCCTTCTGCAACCTTTAGAAGTCTTTCTTTTCCAACATCAACTTGAGCACTTGAAGAGCTTTGACCAACCTGAATAAGCTCTTTAGACATAGATTTAGCATCCCTGGATTGTTGAATCCTAGCCTCAATCCCCCCTAGTCTTGGTGACAGGCATGAGTAGGGAAGTTGGTAATTCTGGCCTTATTTCTTTAGGTAGAGAGGGAAATGATATGCTGAGCTTCCCCATGATGGCCCCCAAAGCAACAGAATTCTGCATTTGGAGATATTTGTGAGAGTCCATCAGAGTCTTGATATCTGATTATTGACTCTTTACTAGAGAAGTTAAAGCCTCAAGCATTGAAGGAGGTATTTGAAGTCTCTAGAGAAACAACTTGTGCCTTGAGATCTTGAATATCTTGAGTAAAGGAGCATGAAGTAGAGATAGCAGTAGATGGTCCAAATGAAGCTTGCACATGCTTCTGTATTTCATCAATAATCAAAGGGGAAGGAGTGTATCTTGCAGTGTGCATTTGATCCAGCTTCCACCTTCTGTCATTAGAGTTTGTGATGTGATCTTGAACTACCTTGTGCAAAGCTAAAAAGAATCTTTCAGCTATATGACACTCTTGTCCATCCCACTTAGATCATACCTTGATATTTGTTCTGAAAAGGTTTTAAATTGGTTCTTGATCTCAGTCTGAGAAGGGATGATTTGATCCATCTTTTCTCTCACCATCTTCATTATTTTGTCTTGATGTCCATTCAATATGATTTAAAGTGCCTTTCCATAGTTGTGGAAGGCCTTGATTTGAGCTTTGTATACATCATTGATGGCATCATACACCTCTTGAGGAGTTAGGGATCTAGCATTGCTTCCCAGAATGGTGATGTACTCCTCCCTGAATTGAGCTAGCACAACATCCATTTTAATAGAGAATTCCTTATCCATCCAAGCATCACAGTTTTCATCCTGACCAGCTTCATCAACAATTTTAGCTTGATTTTCTTCAACATCAGCCTGGTAGGTGAGCATGATAGCTTGGTAGTCCTGGTTTGACATGTTGGATGTGAGCAGCTGTTGTGATATTTGTGCAAGGCCTCCAAGCTGATAAACTCTAAGATTCTTAATGGTTGAAGGTTGATCTTCAGTTTCTTGGAGCCACTGGGAGATTAGGTGAGGTTGATGGTTGGTTTTCTGGGTGAGAAGGTGACATAGCATCAGAACCACCTGTGACAGAAGTCACAGTTTGACTCACAGTAGGTACTGTGGTTATGACAAGTTTTTGTTCCTCACTAGTTATGGGAACCTCCAATTAAATTGGAGGGGATTTGACTGGGTTACTATCATGTGCACCAGTCTCAAACCCTTGTGTGACTTGCACCACACTATCACTTAAATGTGCTATACTTGCCTCCTCTATGACAGGATCATTGGCAATTGTATTCCTAGCATCAATTGCTAGTGCAATTTCTGCTAGGGTTTTGAGGGGAGTTGTTCCTGGAAAAGGAACCTCTAAATGAATTGGAGAGGATTTAGATAGCTCCCCCTCAGGAGTACTGCCCTCAAACCTAACAGTCTGTGAAGACTGATTTGCACATGAAGGTACATTTTTGAACTCCATGGGGTCTTCAGTAAAAACTGATGAATCCCCCATGTTTGTGTTGGTATCATCAAGGTCTACCCTAACATGTAGCCTCTCACCAACTAATTGTGGTTTTTGGGTGGTGAGCAAGGTTTCTTGAACCAAGTCACTTGATTGGGGCAACACTTGAGGACTTGATTTAAATGTTTCAGTATAGGAAGAGGAAATATTAGATATAAGATTGTGAAGCTCGGGACTGAGTGTTGGCACCTCCCCCTGAATGGGTGAGGGAGCTTCAAGGGATGTGCTCTTTGTGTGTGCCATCCATATTTCTCCTAACATACACTTAGATTTATTCAAGTGTTGGTTGTGCAGACTCTTTACAAGGTGCATTGGGGAGAATGCTCTTTTCAATAGAAACACCATGTTGAGAGGATGTCTCTAAAATCTGTTTTGGCTCCATTTGTACAACTGCATCCTTTTGGGAGGATACAGAGATGGCTTAAGTGGTCAGCTCAATTTTTTTAGCCTTCTTTGTTTTTCTGACCAAAGGTGACTCAGGTTGTACTTGCACCTCACTAATCTCATTCATAACAGTTAGGGTTATCTCCTTTCTCTTCTTTTTACTTAATTCACCCTTTTGAGAGGATGAAGTGGTTGGTTTCCTAGCTGCTAATGGTTCTGAAGATGTAGGTCAACATGGGTAGGTTCCTGTGGGTGTGCCTGTGTTTGTGCTTGCACGGGCTCAGGAACCATTGTTGCACTAGCTTGACATACATTGGTTCTCATGTCAGGCATAGGGTAAGGATAGGTCTTAAATCTTTCAATCATGAAAGGTGTTAACTTAAGACCCACCTGTACCTTATATTTAGTAGTAAGTGATCCAAATAGAATTTTGGACACTTTCTTACAGTTACCTATTAGTGAGCTATCTACTCCTTCAAGCATATGTATGTTATTCACTTTATGATTTAAAGCAGACATAATAAATCTAGGAAGAAAAATTTATTTACCTCTTGAAGTGAATGGCATGATGAGCCTGGTGCTCAGTTCCTCCAGAATGTAGTGTCCTACATTGATCTATTTGTTGTGAGCCATTGAGTAGACCAGCTTCTGGACAACACTAGAAATGTTGTCAAATTCAGGTTTCCTGCATGTGAAAGCTCTTATTACAGAATCAAACAGAAAAGACCACTCCCTTCCCAGATTTTTCTTGTTCAAGCTGGCCAAGTTAATCTTCTCAGAGTAGTTGATGAAGTCCAGAAACTCATACAGCTCATCCTGAGTTGGGATCCCTACTACCTTGTCAGTTGGAATGTTCAAGGCCAAGTTCATGTCAACTTCAGTTATCTCAACCTGTTGTCCTTTAATTTGACAGCTAACAACCAGGCTTAAAGATTGATCTTCATGCACAAATGTCCTATCTACAGCTGTATTCCAGAAATCACCCAAAATATCCAGATAAAGAACTGGATTAGCTGTGAGAGCTCCAACAAAATAGGTCTCAGACAAGAACTTGATAAAGCTTTTGAAAGTTTCAGGAGCTTGGTTTGCATCTAAGAATGCAAGGAAGTTGGTCTCCCTTAGGATGAAGGGTACAATATTATTTGCTGCCATTGTTATGAATGTGAAGATTAATGGGTAAAAGAAATTGGAGAGAAAGGATTCGAAAAGAGAGAGAAATTGGTTTTGAATTGAAAAGGCTAGGTCACTTAGAGTTCTCAAAGGCGTAAGTTTATATGTATCGAGATGTCTGGGTATTTATAGTAAAAGCAGATGACTTATTGAGAAGTTAAAAATAGACGTTTGGAGTATATTTATCGAGAAGTCATTTTGAAGGTGAATTATATATCGAGAAGTCATTTTAATTTACTCTTTTAGAGAACTAAAAATAACTTATCGAGATGTCAAATACCCAGTTTGTCCAAAATGAACTGAATTGTTTCCAATTTTTATTTGAATAAATTAATATAAAATCAGAATAATTTTGCCAAAAGTATTTTACCAAAATAATTTATTGAATTAAATTATTTCAGTTCTGAGTTATCTATAAGTCTAAAATAATACTTGTAGAGAACTTTGTAGGTTATCACTTATAGAGAACTCTACAATGACTTATCGATAAGTCATAATAAAGCTTATCGAGAAGTCACTCGAGAAGTCAGTAAATTGACTTATCGATAACTCACTCGAGAAGTCTTAAAATGACCTGTCAATAAGTCAATTAGACTTATCGAGAACTCAGTTCTCTATATACTTATGATCACTTTGATTCTGCCTTGTGTTAATTTTATATATTGAAGATGTAAATTGTCATTCAGATAATTTACTTAGAATTTGAAAAATTCCAAGCTGAATTTTGAATTTTGAAAAATAAATATGCAGAGATTTCTGAAATATTTATAATTCATATTTCAGTTAATATCTAATTAAATCAAATTAATTTTGATTTACTAGAAATTAATCTGTTGCAGCACATTAGCTGAGTTCTTGCCTTAGGATGAAGAATTAAGAATTTCAATTTTACCTACAAGTCTAGTGAAAGTTTCTTTATCCAAAGGTTTATTAAAAATGTTTGCTAATTGTTTTTCTGTTGGAACAAAGATGAGCCCAATGGTACCATTTTCAACATGTTCTCTAATAAAATGGTACCTTACATCAATGTGTTTTGTCTTAGAACGATTAAATAGATTAGCCACAATAGATATAGCACTAGTATTATCACACATGATTGGAATTTTGTGTAACACTAGGCCATAGTCCATTAGCTGATTTCTAATCCAAAATAGTTGAGCACAGCAACATCTAGCAACTATGTATTCAGCTTCAGCTGTGGAAGTTGACACATATTATTGTTTCTTGCTATACCAGGATACAAGTCTTTGTCCAAGAAACTGACAGCTTCCACTAGTACTCTTTATGTCAACCCTGCATCCAGCAAAATCTACATCTGTATATCCAACAGCTTCAAAACTAGTTCCCTTAGGATACCATAATTTCAAGTTTTGAGTCCCCTTCAAGTATCTGAAAATCCTCTTCACAGCCATCATATGTGATTCTTTTGGATTGACTTGAAATCTTGCACACAGACATGTTACATACATGATGTCTGGTCTACATGCAGTCAAGTAAAGCAATAATCCAATCATTCCTCTATAGCTTGAAATATCTACACTCTTGCCCTTTTATCTTCATTTAACTTTGTTTCTGTAGATATAGGTGTAGATGTTGGTGAACAATCAACCATGCCAAACTTTTTCAATAAATCTTTAACATACTTAGTTTGGCTGATGAAGGTTCCATCACTTCTTTGACTTACTTGAAGTCCAAGAAAGTAACTTAATTCCCCCATCATACTCATTTCATATTCACTTTGCATAAGATTAGAGAATCTTTGACAGAGCTTCTCATTAGTAGAACCAAAGATGATATCATCCACATAAATCTGAACAAGGATCATATCACCATCATGCCACTTGTAGAAGAGTGTCTTTTCTATTGTTAACTCTAGTGAAACCATGTTTAAGTAGAAAATCTATCAGTGTGTTATACCAAGCTCCAGGTGCCTGCTATAGTCCATATAGAGCCTTGAGTAGCTTGTACATAAAATTTGGAAATTCTGGATCTTCAAAGCCAGGTGGCTGTTGTACATAAACTTCTTCTTCTAACTCACCATTTAGGAAGGCACTCTTGACATCCATTTGATATACTTTGAAGTTTGAATGTGCAGCAAATGCTATAAAAATCCTTATTGCTTCAAGTCTTGCAACTGGAGCAAAAGTTTCATTATAATCAATTTCTTCTTCCCGTGAGTAGCCTTTTGCAACCAGCCTTGCCTTGTTTCTGGTAACTATACCATTCTCATCCATCTTGTTCCTGAACACCCATTTTGTTCCAATTACACTTCTGTCCTTTTGTGTAGGAACTAACTCCCAAACTTTGTTTATTTCAAACTGATTAAGCTCTTCTTGCATGGCAGATATCCAATCAGGATCCATTAGAGCTTCTTCAGTTTTCTTTGACTCTACTTGAGACAGAAAGCATGCATGGAGGCACTCATTAGCAGTTACACTTCTAGTCCTTACACCAATATTAGGATCACCAATTATTGCATTTTGGTTGTGACTCATATCCCATTTTCTGATGTGAATTTGTTGACTGGAGCCTTTATCATTTTTTTCATTATTTGTATGACTGGTAGATTCTTCTTCTCTTTCTCCCCTGAGTTTGTGCTATCAAATTCAGGTGTATGAGATGAGCTTCTATTTTCATGATTTTCTTATTCAGCAGTTTCTTCATTCATCATTTGTTGTGCATTGCCTTCATCCTCTTCATCAAAATCACTGGTAATATTTAGATTTTCAAATGCAAGGGCTTCAGCTTCATTATCATCAAGGCATTCCAAGCCTGGACACTTGTCATCATCAAGAGTCATATTTGTGCTCTCCATGATTTTCTTTTGATCAATTACATAGACCTTGTAGGCAGTTCTCTCCAATGAATATCCCAGAAAAAAATGCTTCAAAAACCTTTGAGTCAAATTTTCTCACATATTCAGAGTTGTCTTTTAAAATGTAATACTTGCTTCTAAACACATGAAGATGCTTTACAGTAGGATTTCTCTTAGACATGATTGAGTAAGTTTATTTTCCATGAACTTTGTTAATGAGATATCTGTTTTAAGTGTAGCATGCAGTGTTAACAGCTTCTTCCCAAAAACTAGTTGGCAGATTAACATCTTGGAGCATTATCCTTGCAGCTTCTACTAATGTTCTATTCTTTTTCTCAACTACCGCATTTTGTTGAGGTGTTCTAGAAGTAGAGAATTCTTGAATAATGCCTTTGTTTTTGTAGAATTCACTTAATGTTGCATTTCTGAATTCTGTCCCATTATCAATTCTTAATTTGTTAACACGGTTTTGATCTGCATCCTGTTTTTCTATCTTCTTTATGTGCTCAATTATGATGTGTAGAGTTTCATCTTTAGAGTGCATAAATTCTACCCATTGTATCTTGAGTAATCCACCATCACAAGTGCATATTTGTTTCTTGAAATTGATAAGACATTTACTGGACCAAATAAGTCCATGTGAATAAGTTGCAATGGTGCACTTATGGAGTTCACAGTTTTTGACTTGTATGACTTGATATTTTCATTTTTCCTTTCTGAAAGGCTTCACAGACTTCAATTTGATCAAACTCTAATTTTGGCATGTCTCTCACCAACTCATTCTTGACCAGAGTGTTGATTTCCTTATAATTTAGATGTGAGAGTTTCTTATGCCATAACTTGCTTTTCTCTATGGTTGCCTTGGTACAGAAGCAACAAATTCCATACTCATTTGTTAAGTCCAAGTCTGTAACAAACAAGCTTCCTTTTCTTGCTCCTTTTAGAGCAACTTCATTGGTTTTCTTGCTGATGAAAATATATTCTTCTTTTCCAAATAGAACTTTAAAATCTTTGTCTGCAAACTGGCTGACACTGAGAAGATTTACTTCAAGACCAGCTACCAATGCTACATCATCAATGATAACATTTCCAGAAATAATCTTGTCATATCCCATTGTGAATCCTTTGATGTTGTCTCTAAAGGTCACCAAAGGGCCAGCCTTCTCCTCAAATTATGATAGTAGAGTCTTCTCACTTGTCATATGCCTGGAGCATCCACTGTCTATGATCCATACGACCTTCTTCATTTTGCCCTGCACACAATGAGTTTTAAGTGTGTTTAGCAACCCAAGCAGTATTGGGTACTTTCTTCTTGTTAAATGATTTAGCAGAAGTAGAGTTAGAAGTCTCAGAAAGAATAACATTCATAGATGTATAGCATTTTCCCTTGCAGCTGTAGATCCAATACTGGCTTCTTTGAGATCTATTCTCAGATTATGACAACTTCTCATTACTTTTAAGTTATAAGGAATGCAGTCAAACTTATCATAAAATGAATAGGGATCATTTGCCTTGGCTTTATTATACTTGCAGGCTTATTCAGCTGGCTTGCTAATAAACTTTTTACAAAGGTGAGTTAGGTGATTCACCGAACCACACTTTTCACATTTCTTTCTTGGAGCATCTTCTACATAAGCAAAATTGTTGCTTTTGTTTATCCCAATCTTCCCATTTCTAATCTTCTTCTTCATTCTTGCATCTTCAGTTTTGATTTCCTTGACAGGTTTCTTGGAATCGTGGTTGACCATGGGCTTCTTTTCAGCTTTGGAAGTTGGAGTTGTTTCTGTATTCTTCTTCTCATTGTCTTCATTAGCAATTTATTGCTTTATGACCAACTCTTCTTCATTGAAATCTACTTCACATGCTTTGAACATAGGTGAACCAACCTTTTTCATCATATCTGGAACATTTTCATTTTCATTTGCTTTTCCTTTTTCACCTACATCTTTCTTCTTGTTGTTCAAGGCATCATAATCAAGACCAATAACAATATTAGCACATGGCTTGTTCTTCTCATGGTATTGTCCAACCAACTCAGATGCATTTCTGAAAGATTTCAACTTGACTTCATTCTTTTCTAGCTTCTCTCTTAACACTGCTTCAATCTCATTTGCACAATTGAGCTTGTTCTTTAGATATGCATTTTCTTGTTTCACAACTTCAAGCTCCACCAGAAACAATTCAGTTTCTTGCTTCTCATTTTCAAGTTTCTCATTTATCTTTTTTAGTCTGCTAACCTCTTCATTAGCAGCAACCATACTTGTATGAATGTTAACATTTTTGTGCTTATATTTTCAACAGTTTCCTTATATTGACTCACATTTAAATCAATAGTGGTAAGAGTTGGTGCATGTGTTTTTGATGAAGATGACTCTCCTTGCTCCAAGGCCATAAATGCATAATTTCCAACTTCCTCATTTTCATTATTATCAGAATCATCCCAACTCTTTCCCTCTGCAATATAAGCTTTGCTTTGTTATTTTTTCAGAAGAGCTTCATACTTTGCTTCTAGTTCAAGATAAGCTTTGTCTTTCTTTGCTTTCTTGGGTTTCCTGCATTCTGTAGCAAAATGGCCTAGCTCATCACAATTATAGCACCTTATCTTTGATATGTCAACAGATCCAGTTTTGTAACCTTTTTGGCTATCAGATGTATACTTCCCTTTTCCTTTCCAGCTGCTATCTTTGTTCAATGATTGTCCTTTATCCTTGAAGAATCTTGGCTTCTTTTCTCTAATGTTAGAGAACTTTCTTTCCAGATAGGCCATTGACTGATCTAGGTCATCAAGTTCATCGAGGGTGTAAAACACATCTTCTTCCAATTCCATTATGACTTGTTCCTGTGAATCATTATTTTTTGCTCACTTGTTGAGGCAACTGAAGTATGGGATCTTGGCTCATCATTAGAGGTCTGGCTTTCATTGACAATTAAAGCACTTAAACCATCTATAACATGCCCTTGACCAGCTCTTAATGATTTCCTTTGAATCATTTCTAGTTCATATGTTTTTAAGATTCCATATAGAACTTCTAGAGTTATTCTACTCAAGTCTCTCCCTTCTCTGATTGCTGAAATTTTCTGTTCCAAATGATCGGGGAGTGTGAGCAAAACCTTCAAGTTCACTTCTTCAGCTTCATAATATTTATCATGCAACTACAAGTCATTAATCATCTTGTTAAACCTTTCAAACACATCAGTAATACTTTCCTTTGGCTTCGCCATGAAACCCTTATACTGTGAAATCATTATCCTTCTTTGATTTGACCTAACTTCATCTTTTCCTTCACAAAGTATTTCAATTTTCTCCCAGATCTGTTTAGTAGTGTCACAGTTGACAATGTTATTGTACATTACATTATCAAGTGACTCTATCAAGATTAGCTGCAAGCCACCGTCTAGGGAGACTTTTTCTTTCTCAAGCTCAGTGTACTCTGAAGGATTTTTGGGAGCATAGTGAGCCGAAATGACCATATCTCCATCTGTAGATTCCTCAACTCTTACCATAAGAGGGAAATGCCTATTCGCAAGAATCTGAATGTATAGTGGATTGGCCATCCTGATAAACAACAACATTTTATTTTTCCATAGAGTGTAGTTAGTCTTATCAAAAGTAGGGATTTTGATGCTTCTGATTTTCTGTGTATTCATTCTTCCAAGATCTTGAATTTGTTTACTTTCAGATTTTGCTCTGATACAACTTGTTAGATAATAAATCACACAAAGGGTGGGGGAATGTGTTTTAGTGTTTTTCTGCTATCCTTGATTTTTATAGGTGGTGAACAAAGTAAATTAAATCTTGTACTGAAATGGGTTAATACTGAAATTAAGGAAGCAAGAACAGTGGACACAGATCTTTCAAAACTCACTTAATTTTTATTAAAATTAAGAATGTTTTGCTAAAAAAATTCTAGGCTCTTTGTTGATAAAGAGCTTAACTTCTTCCTTGAGAGAATACAGGATTTTTCTTATCTTAATTGTTACAGCTAACAAAGCATCCAGTGTTTACTTTATTGAACAGTAAAGACTGGTTATTACACTGCAAGCATTAGCATGTATTAAACCCTATTTTTGGATAATCAAATCTTTCTATTTCTGTCTTAGTGTGTTTTTGATAATCTTGCATGCATGTGACTTTACTCAGTTATTTAATCTTGGCCTTTGATCTTGTACTATTCAAGCTGCTTTTTGTAGACTTGTCAATCCAACAGATTGGATTGTTTGTTGATTGTTAATCTTGGATATTGTATTGATATGCACTTTGTACATTGAATTTACCTCGAGATCTCCAGTTTGGTATATAGAAAACTTGACATCTCGATAAGTATATTAGCTTATCGAGATCTCTAATCACTCTATAGTTGTTTTGACTTATCAAAGTCTATGAGTTCTCTATAAGAGAATTTGGCTTGTCGAGATCTCTTGTCTTCATGTCTTCACTTTGGCTTATCGATATCTCTGAGTTCTCTAGTGGCAAATAGACTTATCGATATCTCAGAGATCTCTAGCGATATTTTGACTTGTCGATATCTCAGAGATCTCTAGTGATATTTTGACTTGTCGATATCTAAGAGATATTTAGTGATATTTTGACTTATCGATATCTCTAGAGTTCTTTAGTGAAGAAATGACTTGTCGATATATCCAATCTTCATTTCTTCAATTTGGCTTGTCGATATCTCTGAGTTCTCTAGTAGCTTTCCTGTCTTCTTTATAAGTCATTCGGGAGTTCTCGAATGACTTCTCTATAACACTTAATCTGAGACTTGTAGAGATCTTGACTTAGAATATTTTTCTCAAAACAGATTTATTCAACTCCAAGCTTCTTCATAATTCTTCTGAGGCATGATCTTTTTGATCTTCTTCCAGATAGAATCCTTAGGCTTGATACTGTTTACAGAAAAAGACTACAGTCTACCCTTGAACATGTTTACAGAGTTAAATGATATAATACAAAATGTAAACTTAGATTACAATACAACTTACTTAGGATTGTCAATTTGACTTAGTCTTGTTATAGTGCAGGCATGTCTTGCATATTAGATTTTGTATTGGACAAGCCTATAACAGAGTTTAATGACAATTTGGTTTGGACGTTTACCTCAATCAAGCTCTCGTCCGTAGGTGACACTGGAGGGTCGCTTCTTGAAAAATCTGTGTCTTCTTCCTCATCTTCTTCAATCAACAACACAGTGAGCTCTCTCCGTTTACACGGTTGTGAAAGAGATGTGTCCAAAGTCCAATCATGTATGATGATTTAGGAATAACTTTTATGTAATTTTATTTTGGTTTCATTTATATTAATAAAAGACTTGTTTTATTTTTATTACGGTCTTTATCTATTTAAGTGTATAAATAAGATGTACCATAGTTTATAGTAAAGTTTCTATGAATTATTATTAGATCATAATTATGAGACCTAAAAGTTGATAACTCTGAACTTCCTGGTAGTAGGATTACTAATTGGTAATTAGTAATCCGCAAAGATCGGTACATACTATACTTGCTTCATTATTAAGGATGTCTGTTCTCATAGACATCTGTGTGGTGACACTATATATAACGACTCGATTATTTTTGTAATATTTAAATGTGTAATTATTGCATAAATAATTAAATAAAAAGTTTTATATTGATTTTGATAGTTGTGCTTACTTATTACTATTTATATGTGATTGTTGGGTTACGTGGATTATTCGTATGATTGGTCGTCAAACCATATTATTTTTATCTCGCTTTTAAAAGTAGTTTTATGGAAAATTTATTTTCAAAAATATTTGGATTGTCTCTAAAATTGTTTTTATGATTTCATAATTTCAATAATTATTTTTGGGATTTTATAAAATTTAGAAATCAATATTTCATTAATTATTTCTCTTTAAATAATTTTCTGATTGTGTTTCATTGAAGAATCAATATTTAATTCCAGAATTTCTCAAAAATTACGAAACTCATATTTTACTAAGTTTTCAATATTCTAAGAATTTTAAAATTATTTTGAAAATTTTTTGGATTAAATTTACACGCACGTTGTTTCGTATTAATTACGGGTATATAGCGTGATTCAAAATCGATTTAAAATTTTTGGGATTCTTATTTTATTAGTGTTTTATTATCCTGGAAATTTTAAAATGTGTTTGGTATTTTTCCGGAGTATTTTACTCGCAAACTTCTTCGTTAAAATTCACTTTCGAGACAAACCGGACCGCAAAACCTTCAAAATTATCCTAACCGCAGGTTGTCATTTTCAGAGACACGTGTTGTGTGCTAAGTTTTGACAATAAACAAATGAATAGAAAAAAAAAAAACCCCCTGTTTCTTCTTCCCCCTACCTCGGCTTACTCCCTCCTCTTCAATCTCTCGATCTCTCACTCCTCCCTCTCTCTGTAATACTCTCTCTTTGTCTCTCTTTCTTCCCTCTCTTCTTCCCCTCTTCATTTTCCTTCTTTCTCCTGTTGTTTCCGCGGATTTCGGCCTCCGCCCTCGGTTTTCTGGTGGGTTCTGTTTGTGCTTGTTCTTGTATATAATATTTATACATCCTTGTATATATATGCATGTGTGTGTTGTGCTTATGTGTGTGTAATTGTGTGCGATCAGTGTGTGTATGTTGTGGTGGTGGCGTGTGTGACGCGCATGTGTGATGTTCTGTGCAGTTGTTTTGCTGTGGTTCTTGTTTTTTGGTTTGAACTATTTTAATTATTTATTTTCTACAAGAATTATATTGAGTAATATTAGTGATAATATTCATTCGTGCGGGAAGTATTTTCGGTTAATCGGTGAAATTTATTCCGACACCCGAACCTTTTTGGGCACCAAAAAATTTTACCGCCGTCCGCTATGAATTTTTACGAGCGGACGGTGGAAAGTGATGACTTGTATCCGAGTCCTAATTATTTTAAATATTTTAAATAAAATTATGCGTATAAATTATTTTCGGAACGTAAATAACTTTTCGCGTGACGAATCATAGTGGATTATAAATTGTGAATTTGATTTATTGGGAATTGACGTCGATTGATGTTTTGACGGGTAGGTCTATAAATAGAGGAGTCGTTGTCCAAATATTCTGAAAATTACTTTTTAATACGAATCGAGTATATATATCTAAATAAATATAAATTAAACCCTAATTGTTACGTGTATTATTACGTGTATAATATTATACAAAAATGTACGAGTCGGGAATCGTTATCGTTGGATAATTTTCTAGCGAGGATATGTCAAGCATAACTGGTCGTCTAACCTAGGCTGTTTCGATTCTGTAGGTTCAAGTCGAAGGGCCCAATAGTTAAAGTCGGTTTATAGTCAAGCCAGTGTTAATGTAAAGCTTCACAAGGCAAGTACCCCTGAATAAATCTTTTACAGTTCAGTATATATAAATAATTATTGATTTAATTTACGTACTGGAACAGAAAGTTTTAAGTTACGTATCCCCCGTGTTTAAATATGTTTCATTAACTTACATTTTAGGGGAAAAATGACTTCTGAAAATGCCTATCTCTAGATTGTGATTAAAACTGGAAAGATTTTGGAAAGTGTGCGGTGGTATAACTGTTTAAAAGAGATAGATATAATTGATTTTGGAAACTGGATAAAAACGGATCAGATAATGGATGGTTGCGTAAGAGGCCCGTAACGACCCAACGGATTACAAAAGTGGATAAGTCGGTTGCACGCCCTATTTAAACCGCTTAGTCCAGCGTGACAGAGACCTAGCTAGTCTTTGAGTTCCGGAACAGGTTTTGGTGGGATGGACTGATCAGCTGTCCCTAGCATTCATCCAATTATATATCTGATTTTGATTTAGTAGTTCCCGTAATGGAACAGTGGGTTTGGAAATGAAAATAGCATGCTAAAATTGGACTCTGGTATTTATGCACATCACACGACTGATGATATTGTTTTACAGAGCATGCTAGTTTTGACATCCAGTTTATACCTGTTTTACTTATTTTCGTAAACGAGTTATGATTTATGTTCCTATATTGTTTTTTATATACACGGCTTTACTTGTTATTCATATAGAGGTACTATTGAGCAATTAATTGTTCACCCTTGCAGCTTATTTTGTATTTATATATTGCAGATGTCTAGAAGATAATTCAGACCATGGCAGAATAAGATGTCAGCCCCCTCTGGTCCCGGCTCCTCTGAGGTAGTTTGTATCAGACCCTGAGGTTTGATGACTTGCTGTAATAAGTTAGAGTATCGGGTTGTGGAATAAGTTAGTTGTATTGTTGTAACCTAAATAATACTTGAACCTGTATCAGATCTTGGTTTGGGGTCATGTTTATATAATAATATTTAATTAGTAGTTTATATTTGTGGTTTGTTATATTTTAGTGACGTCAGCCCCTGACCCCGGGGTTGAGGCCGTCACACTATAACTATTATGTAGGTGCTTATTATAAGATAAGTTCACTCTATCTGTTCCTTCAGGTGCTTCGTCCCCGATCCCCTACCATGTTCACCGAGCGGTGAACAAGTCTTTTATTAGAGAGCAGAGCCCGAGGCTAGCCGCACAGCTCGACCAGATATCAGTTGGACCTTTTCAGGGCATCCATGCCCCCTCACCTGATGTTCAGGAGCGAGTGCGATCCCTGACTCAGACTGTTGTGGAGAGAGCTAGGTCAATTGACCGTTGCATTAGCTAAGAGTTCATGGATGTTCAGTACAAGGATCTGGTGAACTGGTTGGTATTTGAGCTAGGATCTATCGGTGGCAGTGGTTAGATCAGAGTTGCCGCAGATAGCGCATAGCTCAGAGTTGGTTTGCAGGAGTTCTGTAGTTGTTTCCTTTATGTATGTATATTATGTTGTTGTAGTTTGTAGTAGGCAGAGGCTGTTATGACAGCAAGTTTTATTGTGTACTCGGTTTTATTTCTAGTATTGCACTGTAGTTGTTGGATGGATTTGTACTGTTGTTGTACTGTAGTTCTTCCTTTTATACAGTTGTTGGTTTCATTTTCTTTGCACTGTTGTTATTACTGTTATTGTTGTATTTTTTGCTGGTTTTGTTAAATTTAGTTATGCATCGTGGATGGACCCCAAGTAAATAAGGAAGGGAATATTTTATTGTGGTATCATTCTCCTGATGCATTAAAATGTTGCTACCCGGGGGCATAATTTTCATATATAACCTTTTTATTGTGTTTCAGGAGAATGCCTCCTAAGAAGAATATCCCGTCCAATTCCTCTAGCAGGAAATCTGATGGGGGCCCATCCATGGATGGATTGCTAGATTTGCTACGCCAACAGTCTAATCAGATGGCTCAGCAGCAAGAACAATTCCAGCAACAACAATAACAATTTCTGTAATAGCAGGAACAACATCAGCAAATCATACAACAACACCAACAAATCCAACAACAGTTGCAGCTTCAGCAGCAACCCCAGCCGAGAGAGCCAAACCAAACCGTTAGCTTCAAGTACTTTTAGTCAGTCAAACCCCAGAGTTTAAGGGCGAGGTAGACCCGATTGCCCCTAGAGTTTGGCTTAAGGAAATGGAGAAGGCCTTTACCCTTATTCATCTCAGTGATGATTCTAAGACAAATTATGCTAGTTATTTTCTCAAGGGTGAAGCAATTTTTGGGTGGGAATCCACGCGTGCACTAGAAGGAGAGGGTCCTGTTTCTTGGGCCAGATTTACAGAATTGTTCCTAGAAAAGTATTTCCCGGATTGTTTACAAAGTCAATTGGAAGTGGAGTTTTTGGAATTGAAGCAAGGAGAGAAGAGTGTGGCTGAGTATGAGGCCAAGTTTACGGAATTGGCCTGATTAGCCCCTGGATATGTGAATACCGAGATTCGGAAAGCTAGGAGGTTTAAACAAGGATTGAAGCCTAAAGTTTGTAGTGGAGTGGTGGCTTTACAGCTCAAGACGTATACCTTTGTAGTTCAGGCCGCCCTAGTGATTGAGAGTGATCAGAAGTTGGCCTCCAAGGAGAGAAGTGATAAGAAGAGGAAGTTTGATAGTGGTACTGATAAGGCAGATCGAGAAGAGTTCGGTCAGAAGTTCCCAAGGAAATTTGGCCGGAATAGGAACAAGAAATTCAGGAGACAAGGTTTTTCCCAGACGAGTTCAAGTGTCACCTCAATTGCTTTTGCCCCATCTCAGTCAACCAAACCAATTGTGGAATGTAAGTCATGTGGTAAGAAGCATAGTGGTCAATGCAGAAAGGATGTCCGGTGTTTTAAGTGCGATGAAAAGGGCCATTATGCGTCAGAGTGTAATTCAGGGAACCTTGGAGTTACCTCCTTTAAGTGTGATAAGATTGGACACATTGCCAGAAACTGCAAAGTTGCTACTCAGGGCAGCGTAGGAGGTAGTGTATCTCAAGGACCGGCAACCAGCACAGCAAGAGCCGGAACCTTCAAGATGACCAAGAGATCTACTGCTCAGGATTCAGATGTAGTTTCAGGTACGCTTTCTCTTAATTTTGTGCCTGTTAAATTTTTGTTTGACTCGGGAGCGTCTAAATCCTTTATATCAAAAGAATGTGTAAGTAGTATGGATTTAATGTTGGAAGATTAAGTTGAGCCCTTGACCATAGAAGTGGCCAATCAAGATAAAGTTTCATTAAGTCAATTTTGTCCTAGGTGTCAATTAGAAATCCACGAGCATTCCTATTCAGCGAACTTAATACCCTTTGAGTTAGGAGAATTTTACGTGATTTTAGGAATGGATTGGTTGTCCCAGCATAAGGAAAATATTGATTGTAAGAAAAAGAAAATTTTGGTGTATATCGAAGATAATGTCAGAATAACTTACCAAGGACAGAAATAGGAAAAGAAATTTCTCTTGGTGCTGAAAGCAAGAAAACTGTTGAGACAAGGATGTGAGGCATACTTAGCCCATATTGTGGACACTAAGAAAGAGGCACCTAGTTTGGATGAGATTCCAATAGTTAGTAAATTTTCGGATGTTTTTCCAGACGAGTTGCTAGGATTACCACCCGATCGTAAGATTGGGTTCTCTATCGACCTAATTCCGAGAGCAGAACCAGTTTTAAAAGCTCCTTATCATATGGCCCCAATAGAGATGAAGGAATTAGCTAAGCAACTTTAGGAACTTTTGGATAAAGGGGTAATTAGACCAAGTGTATCCCCGTGGGGCGCACCAGTGTTATTCATAAAGAAAAAAGATGGAAGCATGAGGTTGTGTATCGATTATCAGGAACTAAATAAGTTAACCATCAGGAATAAGTATCCTTTACTCAGGATTGATGACTTGTTTGATCAGCTTAAAGAAACGTGTTGTTTCTCGAAAATTGATTTAAGATCGGGTTATCACCAGCTGAAAATCAAGCCTGAAGATATACTAAAGACTGCATTTAGAACCAGGTATGGCCATTATGAGTTTTTAGTGATGTCATTTGGATTAACTAATGCACCATCAACTTTTATAGATTTAATGAACCGGGTGTATAAGGAGTACTTGGATAAGTTTGTTATTGAATTTATTGATGACATCCCCATCTATTCGAAGAGCAAAGACGACCATGCCGAACACCTAAGGATTGATCTGCAAAGGCTGAGAGAAAAGCAGTTGTACGCTCAGTTTTCAAAATGCAAATTTTGGTTGGATGAAGTTCAGTTTTTGGGTCATATAGTGGGTAAGGATGGTATTAAAGTGGATCTCGTAAATATTGAAGTTGTATCCAGATGGGAACAGCCGAAGACTCCTACAGAAGTTAGGAGTTTTCTTGGACTAGCAGGCTACTAGCGAAGATTTGTGAAGGACTTTGCCAAGATTGCAACTCCATTGACTAAGCTGACCAGGAAAAATGAGAGGTTTGCTTGGACCGAGAAATATGAAGAAAGTTTTCAGGAATTGAAGAAAAGACTAGTGACAACACTTGTGTTAGCATTATCAGATGAAACTGTGAATTTCATGATCTACAGTTACGCTTCTCTGAAAGGTTTAGGCTGTGTGTTAATGCAACATGATAAGGTTATTGATTATGCATCCAGGTAGTTAAAACCCCAAGAGCAGAAATACCCAGTGCATGATTTGGAATTAGCAGCAATAGTATTCACATTGAAGCTATGGAGGCATTACTTGTATGGAGAGAAGTGCGATATCTACACGGATCATAAAAGTTTAAAGTATATATTCACCCAGAAGGACTTAAACATGAGACAACAAATATGGTTGGAGCTGATCAAGGATTACGATTATTCCATCAACTATCATCGGGTCAAAGCCAATGTGGTAGTAGATGCCTTAAGGAGGAAGGAAATATTGAATGAGATTAAAGTTTCTGAAGGACTCGTAAGGGAATTGGAAAATCTGGAAATTGAAGTTCGAGTGTTAGAAGGTAACAAAGAGCAATTATATGAAATCACTTTTCAAAAAAAAATTGATGGAAAGAATAAGAAAGTGTCAAGAGGAAGTTATGAATAAAGGATTGGATAATTTGACGGGAGAAGAAGTTTGTACTCAAAAGGATAGCAAATGTGTGTTCAGGTTTTCTTCAAGAATATGGATTCCCAATATGATTGAATTAAAGAATGAGATTTTTCGAGAAGCTCATAAATCTAGGTTATCTATTCACTCGGGGAGTACCAAAATGTATCAAGACTTAAAGAAGAACTTCTAGTGGCTAGGAATGAAGAAGGAGATTGCGGATTGGGTCGAAAAATGTCACGTGTGTCAGACAGTAAAGGCAGAATATCAAAGGCCAAGTGGATTGTTACAACCCTTGGAGATTCCACAGTGGAAGTGGGAAGAGATTGCAACGGATTTTGTAGTAGGATTGCCAAAGACAAAGTCGAATCATGATGCTATCTGGGTAATCATTGACCAATTGACCAAGTCAGCACATTTCCTCCCTATCAGCGAAAGATATTCTTTGGAAAAGTTGGTTAAAATATATTTGGATGAAATAGTAACAAGCATGGAGTTCCCATGTCCATCGTATCAGACCGAGACCCAAGATTCAACTCAAGATTTTGGACTAAATTTCAAGAGTGTTTGGGAAGTAAGTTAAACATGAGCACTGCTTATTATCCTCAGACAGATGGCCAAAGTGAGAGAATGATTCAGATAATAAAAGATATTTTAAGGGTTTGTGCTTTGGATTTTAAGGGAAAATGGAATGATCATCTACCGTTGATTGAGTTTTATTATAACAATAGCTATCATGCTAGCATCAAAATACCACCTTATAAAGCTTTGTATGGATGTAAATGCATATCACCCTTGTATTGGGATGAAGTAAGAAAAAAGAAAGTGTTAGGACCTGAATTAGTGTAACAGAATAGAGAGTCAGTGGCATTGATTCAGAAAAGGTTCGAAGCAGCCCAGGATAGACAGAGGAAGAATGCGGATTTACATCGGAAGGATATGAATTTCGAGATAGGGTCATTGGTATTGTTGAAGGTATCACCTTGGAAAGCGTTAGTTCGATTTGGACAGAAAGGTAAGCTTAGCCCAAGGTATATAGGGCCATTTGAAGTTTTGAAGCGAATAAGGAAAGTTGCGTACGAGATAGCCTTACTGCCACAATTACAGCATATTCATAATATGTTCCACATATCCATGTTGAAGCCTTATATCCCTGATTCGAATTAAGTAATTGAATATAAACCGATCGAGCTTCGGTCAGATTTGTCCTATGTGGAACGACCAATCCAGATTTTAGACCGTAAAGAGTGTGTACTTAGAAATAAGTCTATTCCTATAGTTAAAGTACTTGGGAGAAACCCTAAGGTAGAAGAGTCTACCTGGGAGTTAGAGTCAGATATGCTTGAAAAATATCCTCACTTGTTTAATTAGTTAAGATTCCGAGGACAGAATCTTTTTAAGGGGGAAGGATATAACGACTCGTATTTTTTTGTAATATTAAAATATGTAATTATTACATAATTAATTAAATAAAAAGTTGTATATTAATTTTGACAGTTGTGCTTTACTTATTACTAGTTATATGTGATTGTTGGGTTGCGTGGATTATTAGTATGATTGGTCGTTGAACCATATTATTTTTGTTTCTCTTTTAAAAGTGGTTTTATGGCAAATTTATTTTCAAAAATATTTAGATTGTCTCTAAAATTGTTTTTATGATTTCATAATTTCATAATTTCATAATTTCAATAATTATTTTTAGGATTTTATAAAATTTAGAAATCAATATTTCATTAATTATTTCTCTTTAAATAATTTTCCGATTGTGTTTAATTGAAAATCAGTATTAAATTCTAGAATTTCTCAAAAATTACGAAGCTCATATTTTATTAAGTTTTCAATATTCTAAGAATTTTAAAATTATTTTGGAGATTTTTAGGATTAAATTTACCTGCACGTTGTTTTGCTTAATCGTTAATTTCAGGTATATAGCGCGATTCAAAATTGATTTAAAAATTTTGGGATTCTTATTTTATTATCCTAAAATTTTTAAAATGTGTTTGGTATTTTTCCGGAGTATTTTGCTCGTAAACTTCTTCGTTAAAATTCACTTTCCGGACAAACCGGACCGCAAAACCTTCGTAATTATCCTAACCGCAGCGTGTCATTTTCAGAGACACGTGTTGTGTGCTAAGTTTGGACAACAAACAAATAAATAGAAAAAAAGAGAACCCCCCTGTTTCTTCTTCCCCTACCTCGGCTTACTCCCTCCTCTTCAATCTCTCGATCTCTCACTCCTCCCTCTCTCTGTAATACTCTCTCTTTGTCTCTCTTTCTTCCCTCTCTTCTTCCCCTTTTCATTTTCCTTCTTTCTGCTGTTGTTTCCGCGGATTTCGGCCGCCGCCCTCGGTTTTCCGGTGAGTTCTGTTTGTGCTTGTTCTTGTATATATATACATTGTTGTATGTATATGCATGTGTGTGTTGTGCTTATGTGAGTGTGAGTATGTGCGATCAGTGTGTGTGTGTTGTGGTGGTGGCGCGTGTGACGCACGTGTGTGATGTTATGTGCGGTTGTTTTGCTGTGGTTCTTAATTTTTGGTTCGAACTATTTTAATTATTTATTTTCTACAGGAATTATATTGAGTAATATTCGTGATAATATTCATTCGTGCGGGAAATATTTACGGTTAATCAACAAAATTTATTCGGACACCCGAACCTTTTTGGGCACCGATAAAATTTTGCCGCTGTCCGCGATGAATTTTTACGAGCGAACGGTGGACAGTGATGGCTTGTATCCGAGTCCTAAATATTTTAAATAAAATGATTCTTATAAATTATTTTCGGAACGTAAATAACTTTTCGCGTGACGAGTCGTAGTGGATTATAAATTGTGAATTTGATTTGTTGGCAATTGACGTCGATTGATGTTTCGAGGGGTAGATCTATAAATAAAGGAGTCGTGTCCAAATTTTCTGAAAATTACTTTTTAATATGAATCGAGTATATATATCTAAATAAATAAAAATCAAACCCAAATTTTTACGTGTATTATTACGTGTATAATATTATACGAATATGTACGAGTCGGGAATCGTTATCATTGGGTAATTGTCTAGTGAGGATATGTCAAGTATAACTTGTCGTCTAACCTAGATTGTTTCGATTCTGTAGGTTCAAGTCGAAGGACCCCGTAGTTAAAGTCGGTTTAGAGTCAAGCCAGTGTTAGTGTAAAGCTTCTCAAGGCAAGCACCCCTGAACAAATCTTTTACAGTTCAGTATATATGAATAATTGTTGATTTAATTTACGTACTGGAACAGAATGTTTTAAGTTACGTATCCCCCGTGTTTAAATATATTTTATTAACTTAAATTTTAGGGGAAAAGTGACTTCTGAAAATATCTATCTCTAGATTGTGATTAAAACTGGAAAGATTTTGGAAAGTGTGTTGTGGTATAACTGTTTAAAAGAGATAAGTATAATTGATTTTGGAAACTGGATAAAAACGGATCAAATATTGGATGGTTACGTAAGAGGCCCGTAACGGCCCAGCGGGTTTGCGTAAGTGGCTAAGTCGGTTGCGCGCCCTATTTAAACCACTTAGTCCAGCGTGAGAGAGACCTAGCTAGTCTCTGAGTTTTGGAAAAGGTTTGTGGTGGGATGGACTGATCAGCTGTCCCTAGCATTCGTCCAATTATATATCTGATTTTGATTTAATAGTTCCCGTAACGGAACATATGATTTATGGTTCCTGTAATGGAACAGTGGTTTTGGAAATGAAAATAGCATCCTAAGATTTGGACTCTGGTATTTATGCACAACACACGACTGATGATATTGTTTTACTGAGCATGCTAGTTTTGACATCCAGTTTATACCTGTTTTACTTGTTTTCGTGAATGAGTTATGATTTATGTTCCTATATTGTTTTTATATACACGGCTTTACTTGTTATTCATATAGTGGTACTGTTGAGCAATTGATTGCTCACCCTTGCAGCTTATTTTGTATTTATATATTGCAGATATCTAGAAGACCAGTCAGACCATGGAAGAATAAGGTGTCAGCCCCCTCCGGTCCCGGCTCCTCTAGAGGTAGTTTATATCAGACCCTGAGGTCTGATGACTTGCTGTAATAAGTTAGAGTGTCGGGTTGTGGAATAAGTTAGTTGTAGTGTTGTAACCTAAATAATACTTGAACCTATATCAGATCTTGGTTTGGGGTCGTGTTTATATAATAATGTTTAATTAGTAGTTTATATTCGTAGTTTGTTATATTTAAGTGACGTCATCCCCTGACCCCGGGGTTGAGGCCATCACACTATAGCTATTATGTAGGTGCTTATTATAAAATAAGTTCACTGAACATGACTCGCACAACCGAACAACTGATGGAGTTCGCTCACGTATCACTAGTTATTCACATAGTGATAGTTATACAAGTTTCCATAGACTTGAGATCATCATAGTCATCTTGTTTACACTGAACTATACTTTAGTTTAGTTCTTAATCTCTAGGGACAATAATAAGGGCTCTTTTGGGTGTAGGAATTTGTACACGGAGATAGTGAATGATCAATAAAGAATTTGCTCCTTCTAGTGAAAGAAGAGAATGGCCTATGTTATTCCCCTTATGCCAGGAATCTCTGGCCAGAGTGAATAAAATTAGAAAGAAGTTTTTAATTTACATTAAAAAGAACTATGCGTAGTGAAGTGGAAAACACATGATTAAATTAGACAGGCTTGACAGGAGATCCATGTCTTATATTTAATCGGGATATTGTAGAGTAGAAGTAATTTATTGTAGGGTAACTATTCACTGAATAGGTTCTTGGTATTTTAATTGAATTCATATTATCCGGATAGTCGCGATATATTGAAAAGTATCCCTCACAATGTAGAATAAATATGATTAATTTATTAATTGTAGTTAATGAGTTAAATAATTCATATTAATTGAATTTTAAATACCTTTATATAAATTTTAAAACCTCAAAATGATTTTTAGATAATTATTTGGCTTAATTGTAAATAATTACATTTTATTTACTTATTTACAGGTACAATTATTCAATTAAATTAATTAATTAATTAAATCCATAAATAAATAATTAAAATAAATTTTAAATAATTATATCAAATTTAGATTTTTGAAAATAATAAATAATACAATTTCTGAAATTAAAATAATCTAGTTAGTTATTTAAAATAATTAACTAAATTAGCCTTGAATTTAAAATCAATATTTAGAATTTAGAAATGGTTTTTAAAATAATTAAAATAAATAAATTGTAGAAACAGATTTGGGGGCAAGGTTGTCATCAACCTTGGATCAAATGGTGGGGTGAGGGGATGAACTTGGCCGGAGCTGCCAAGAACACCGCCAGAAATTTGAAAATTCCCAGATTTCGGCCAGTAGTCCGGCAAGCTTGCGGTCGAGTTCTATCGACCCCAAAATTGCACCAATCAACCCCGATTTTGATACCAAAATGTCCTTAATCACTACCTCTATCTTCCACCAAGCTCGATTCAGTCAAAACAATTCGGAATCATGGATTCCGATTGAAAACCGAGCAAGTCCGGTGAATTCCCGGCCAAAACCCGAATCTATTCAAAACTTAACCAAAATCATCGATTTATATATGAAATTAAAGCCCTGATACCTACAATATATCCCTAAGATCAAAATCAACATTCATATCATAAATAATCTGAAAAATGAAAATAAAATGAAAATAAAATGAAAATAAAAAAAAAACTTTGATTGTACTATTCCCAGGGTTATAATTATCAATTATATATACCAATCGATTTCAAATCATGTATTAAAGCTTATTTACACATCCAAATCATCAAACGATTCAAGAACAAGAAACCCCCAAATCAGCTATAAACCCCAAAATTACGAATTGAAAAATCACATATCCTCGAAATGATTTGATGATATAAACAGGTAGAGGATGATCTGGGCTTAATTTTGGTTACTCATAGTTAAAATTTGGAGAGAAGAATCATGTTGAAATCGGCCTTGATTATGAAGAACACCTCAAGACCAATATCAGAATTTTTCTTTATTTTTTTGATTTTTTTATACAATAAAATAATTCATAATTAATAAATAAATGGTATTTATAGTTTTAAAAATAATAACCCCAAAATTATCGAGGGCCTAATTATATCATCTAATAAAAATAATTAGCCCAAAATTTAACGGGGACTAATTTTTAATCCAATAAATATAAAAAATATGTCAAAATTTCCCAAAAATTACGAATAATTCAAATATGCAAGAATATTGAATATTTGACAGTCTCATGATTTTATAAAAATAAAAATACAATTTTTTTGGGCTTTTACATCCCGATAGGGGCCAGGAAAAGTCATTTTTCACGAAACAAAACACTTTCTAAATTAACTGGATGTTCGGAAAATCAGCATGGTATATGCCATATTATGCAAAATAATGCCAGTTGCTCTATACAAAATAATAGCTATTAAAACGAAACTTGGAAAGTATAATTTTTAAATAAATCCATTTAACATGTAATAAAATACCCGAAAATAGCCTGAACCACACAGAACACATATATATCATGTATCAACTAATCTCTATGATCAGTCATAATTTATAAGATCATAAATCACATAACTTTTCATTTAATATCATATAAAATAGTCTCAATTTCTCTGTCGTTACAGTCACTGTCGACTGACAAAGATTATTAGCTTAAAGATTCTTCAGGAGAGTAGTCTCATTGCCATGTTATGTGAATTCTTAGAAGATTTAAATTTTAATAGAATCATAATGACAATGAAAAAGGCAAATAATCAAGAAAATATTCATATAACAACATGCAGATAATCATAAATTTTTTTCATAAATAACATTTTACATTAAAAAGTTCTTTTTAAATAAACATTTCCATCCTAGTCAACCCTGGCATCTAGAAATTTAGACTCTACTTTTGGAAGACGAGGAAGAACTGCCTTGATTGCCACTGCCATTGTCATTCCTTCGAGAGTTGGCATGAGCGGCAGTAAGAGCAGTAGTAGCAGCTTCCCTGACTTGTTTTTCTTAGATTGCTTCCTGGAATGCGAGTCAGGACAACAAGCATTTCATCATCTGAGGTAGGACTGTTAAATATCATGCCATCAACTAAATCCTTGTTGATATCGTGAAGAAAGATGATTGTCATTATTGAAGGGAAATAAAAGTTTAGAGTAGATGATGAAAGACGAGGTGATGAGACAGTCAGGAATTTAAAGGCCAAGAAAGTGCATGACCGAATGTCAAAAGTCAGTAGTGCCTTAAATATTCTATTGGGACTGGAAAAGTACATTAAATAATACAAAGGATATGAGAAAAAAAAGTGAATAAAATTCAAACTAAAAGATTGAGAAGTCTAGACATTAATGATAACCATGTAACATCCAGAATGCTGTGTAAAAGAGAATAAGTCAGTAGACTCATATCACTATACTAGTGCACATTATTTGAAACAATATGCAAGAACCTTCATTTAGACACACAATTTAAATTTAGCATCATAATTGAGCAAGATGTGAAAATAAAATATTATCTGAGCAGGGTCTTAAATCCTTAATCAACCTTTCAAAGAGAAGTTCTCTTTTGATAAGACTTTTCTACTTTTCTTTTCTCGAGCTTGTTGTTCTTTTCAGTCCTGAAATATTTACTGGAATAGTCTTCTAAACAATTATAGTGATATTCACTATAAAGCTCATGATGACCCGAAGAAAGACTGAGTAATAAAATACACTTTTATTGATTGAAGACAAAGGTGTTTTCTTTGAATTTGTGTTAAATAAATAATTTATGAAATTCTAGTTTATTTAGAATAATAATAAACTTGAACAACACTATTCATTGGAGTGGTTTATTACACACTTTTTCAATGTAGAGAACTTTTGGAGTAAAGTCTATTATATTATAAAGTCTTAGTATTCCATACTATCAACTCGAAAAGTAATTTCGAGATATTTAAATTAGACTTTCATCAATTCCTTGATTATTAGACATAAATTATGTGATCATACAATTATTGTCGAACAAGGATATTAAGGCATGTTATAAGAGAAATAACTAATTTTGACTAGTTGTGTCGAACAGCTTTCCTTGTTATCTTCATATAATAGAGAAATATTATGATCTCCTAACAGTTAACAAGTGATTGATGTGTCTTGCTACTTGATTCCTAAGTTAAAATTTCAAACCTACCATTGACTGTGCAGTAAGGCAGTTTAACATAGGAATTCTTAAAAATTGTTCTAAATATGTGACCTTAATTCTTGGAAAAGAAATAGTCACATACAAGTTCAACTAGATTTCACTTCAAGAATATGAGCAGATTCATGAGTGAAACCTTTACTGCTACCAATAAAATTTTCTGATAAAATGGTCTAATTTAAGTATAAAGAACTGAGTAACAATTAATGAGCATCAGTCTATGAAAACATTCTTCATATATAACTTAATCCTATTTAAAAAATTTATCACACCATGAACCCTATTCACATGACTCATTATCAGTATTTACTGATTTCAACTATACACTGATATATCAATGATCAATTTCATCAGTATTTATTAGTTTTGAAATAACTAATGAATCTTGATAAGTGATTATTGCTACAAATAAAAATGTTATAGCTTATTTTTAAAACATATAGTTTGGTAAGGACTTTGCATCTTTAAAGTCATTTTGTGTAGTCTACTCATAACCATTGATGAACAATTATATCGATAGCTAAAAACTAGCAGTTGATATATATATATATATATGACATGTTTATCAATTGCTAGATAACATATGTATACTCTAAGTGTTCGTTTTGATTGTCAATGGCTAACGTTAACCATTGATGATGTTAGAGCAGACTTAATTAAACTCATAACTTTCCTATATGGCATTGAATATTTGATATGAATCTTATTTGAACACTTTGCTACTGATCAACATGCAAAATGTTTTCATCCATTGATATACATATAAATCATCAGAAATTGTGACATGTTAATGCTTTTACAGTAAATATCCAGATTATGTGCTATGACTACAAACCAAATAAGCATAAGCTGGTCTTGAAAATCCACAAATATCAAACTATATGAAGAATAGATTTTTATCAAAATTTATAACATACTATCTAGCTACTTAAAGCATATATCTAATAAAGATTAAATAAAGTTTTGGCATACCTAGCTTGCTTACTAACATTGTGAAGGGGGATTCTGCTTGGTAGAGATATATACTTGTGTTGATGTCTTGATTCTTTACTTTTGAACTGAAAATTCAGTTATGCAAAAGCTTTGGTGTTGTTACATTAGTATGGAGCCGATTCTAACAGCTAGCTATAGTCAATAAATTGACTTTTTTTCTATGAGTTATGTTCAGCTTCAGTGTCTACATACTCAGCAGTAGAGACTGACACATATTTCAGCTTCTTTGCAAATTCAAGAATTTAGTCTGACTTTTAGATGGTGACAGCTCCTTGTAGATTCTTTCATGTCATCTGAACAGTTTACATCTAGACAACCAGTTAGATCAAACTTAGAGCCTCTAGGTTATTAATTTATGAAAATTGATGTTCCTTTGAGATATCTGAATAATTACTATAAAGTTTATGAGTAAGACTATACTAGAGACAAACTAAGAAGTAAGTACAAGGCTTCTGGTAAATATAACCTTTGATCTACTGTAAGTTTAAATATAAAAAGAACCAATTTATTTATTATATCTTGAAATATTTACAAAAGTATTCATTTCATATAGATCAAAAATTGGCATTAGTGATTTTGCATTTATTATCAGTTGGAAATTTTTCCTATAAATATAATGATATAAGCCCTATTAGCCTCATCCTTATTTTGGTGAAGAGGGAGTCAACCCTAATTCTCTCTACAAGCTTCTTCCTCCATCCATCGATCTGATCTCTTGGTGGATATCGTAGAGTGCTTTACGTATTGAGAAGCCGCTGTTAGGAGCCTCTATATACCATCATTGGATTGCTTTAAAGGTTACTTTTCGATTTTATAACTATATTAACGAATCATATGCGATTAATAGGGTTTATGCGTAAAAAATTGTTATATATGCTTCCGTGTATGTTATAAATTGCTTTCGGATTCCCAATGGCCAACTTTTCATCATATTCAAAGTATAAACCCTTAGCTCTTTTCTCTTGTAATTTCTTATCAGTCAGTCTTCGCATCTCACCCTTTGTCTTGCTTGAACCCTAGAGTGATGATGTCTTTGTAGAGCTTACAGTACTTTGTGAATCTCCTGCTTCTGTCATCCAGTTACGTACAGATGTAGGGCTATCCCGAGGACCGTAAACTATTGAACCTCCAACACTTGGTCTCTTAAAAGACACTGAAGAATACCAACTCCCCATGAAGCTTCCAAATCATGTTTTCTTCATTGCACTTACTTTATTCCTCTCCTCCACTCGCAAGGTTAAGTCCATTGAATGGTCTAGAGGTTTAAGAGTCGAACCTCAGATCGATATCTTCCCATAAACCATTTAGAAATTTACCCAACATAATATTTTCCGGTAATCAGTCCAACGGGGCAGCAATTTCGATAAATTTACGACGGTATTCAGTAACTGCGGTCATTTGTACTGTTGCTAAACATTGCTCACACAATTATCCCCCACAAGATGGCCGAAATTGTCTCAGCATTTACTCCTTTAATTCCTCCCACCGTCGAATCGGCCTTCTTTTGTTTTCTTATTGGAACCACCAAAGTGCATCATGTTATTCACTAACAACCAACTTAAGTTAATTTGTAGAGGGGGGGTAGAATACAAATTAAAAATTTTAAATTAATTTGTACTTGGGAGATGAAACATGAACACATATGTTTTAAAATTTTCAGGTTGTTTATTTTTCAACTTTCCACCTGACGTTAATTTGGAGAAATAATCTGTTACAACTACAAATGTAATCTCACAGCTGCGGTTTAACGTATTCCACTCAAAGGAAGATATATCTCTCTAAAGCTCTCCGAGAATATAAAACCTATGCCTTAAGTGAAAAATCTGCTTCTACTTGGTTTATATATTACCAAGTTACAATGCTTGCTAGCCAGCAAGGTTGCTTCTTCATTCTCTTTTTCGTGACGCTTAACAAATGACGTTGGATTGTATCCTAATATGTTGCTTTGAATATCCATCCAATCTGTCTTGCATGAAAATGGAATGTTTCTTCTTCATCATCATCCAATATCACATGAAAATCTTATCTTGGCTTCTTATTTTCTTTTCTGAGATTCTCATCAACCCATGTATTGTGACAGTCCTAGGTTTTGACCAGTATTACGTCACTATCAGTAGCTGTGTATATTCTTAGCCATTGATAGTCACTAGCTAAAGAATTCCTTTCCATTGGAAGTCTCTTTCTATGACTTCCCTAGCCATTGATAATTACATGCCTAGCATTTGATGGCCAGATCTCGATAGAATTTGATGTTATTCCCTCATTGATAGGGATAAATAAATTATGTTTGTATAATTAAATACTGCATTAATTGTACAAACTGTGGGCTGCCAGGCCCAATAAAAAGATATATGATACTCAGACCAGAAAGGTTGAGCCTGATGGACCAGATCAGGTCTGATGAAATAAAAAAGGCCCAAAAGCCCTGATTATTAATTAATTTCGTAATTAATTAATAAGGGAGAAATCAGATGTTGAAAAGAGTCCCGATGAGGATATAAATCCTTAGAGATTAGCCTCAAGGGGACCTAAAAAGATAAGGAATCAGCTTCCTACTTCCTAGGACTCCTAAGTCTATCCTAATTCAGAGGCTTATCCACCAAGTCTCCTATACCAAGTCCAATTCGAGGACTCCCACATCTATATAAGGGGTCTCACCCCCACCAATCAGAACTACGTTTTTTGGCTTGATTCTCTAATTCACAGAGATACGTAGGCATCTCGTAAAGGCAGATTGAGCCACGAAACACGAGAGCAGCCATTAAAGGCCTTGAGCTCCCGAATCTTAGTATTAAATACAGCAAGTAATAACCTTGATTTCTTATCCATAACATTTGGCGCCGTCTGTGGGAAAAACGCAACAACAACCATGGTGAGAACACGGAGAACAACCAGCACTCTGGAGGAGGGAACACCATCAGGGACAACCCAGGTGATTTCATCAACCGTGGAGGTTCCTCCCCATTCAACTTATGCATCTACTCAGGGGGAAGCCCAGACAGGGGCAACTCATCCTCAGCCACAAGGGACAACTCCCCCGATTATTCAAGGTACGAATCCTCAAGTTCAACAAATACATATACCTGTGAATTCTCGACCCGTCGGGTATGAATATTCAACTATTGTTACTACTAACCCCCCTTATGGGATGCCCCTTCACCCTGAGGTTGGAGGAAGTGGATATGCCGGGCGAAGCGAAGCACGAGGGCGGTCGCCCCCCTATATACGAGGTTTGGATCCTATCCCTGAGGATCGGGAATTTTCTGGTCCATACACTGAGAGAGACTCCGAATCTTCGGATGATGAAGTGGCCCCGAGAAGGAGGCGTCCTGGAAAAGAGCCAATGGCCGATGGAAGGCAACGCCCCCAAGGCACCCCAGGGGCGAATCCCCAAGAAGTGCAGGAAAAGATCAGGGCTCATGAGGCTGAAATCCAAAGGCTGAGACGTGATTTGGAGGCTCACCAAGCCACCAGATCCAACATACCTCCTAGGGGGAGAAATCTTCCTCCTATCATAGACCTGGATGGTCCGGTAAGAAGAAGGGCTGCTGTCCCAAGAACTGATCCAAGCAATCTCCTTCCCCTTGGAGATCCTGATGATCCAACTCCACCCTTCACAGAAGAGATAATGAATGCCCATATCTCAAGAAAATTCAAGATGCCCACTATCAAAGCCTATGATGGCACGGGAGACCCCGCTAATCATGTTAGGACATTCTCTAATGCACTGCTGCTGCAACCCGTGAATGATGCTATAAAATGTCGGGCCTTCCCTCAAACCCTGTCGGGTATGGCTCAAAGATGGTACAGTCGCCTACCCCCAAATTCTATTGGATCATTCAGAGAACTAAGTCAGGCTTTTATTAAGCAATTCATCAGTGGAAGAGTCCATGAGAAAAGTTCAGCATCTCTTATGAGTCTTGTGCAAGGAGCTAAGGAATCCTTAAGAGATTACCTGAATCGTTTTACAAAGGAGGCTTTAAAAGTCCCAGATCTTGATGATAAGGTAGCCATGATAGCATTGCAACAAGGAACTAGGGATGAGTTTTTTAAGATGTCTTTGGCCAAACGACCCCCTGAGAGCATGTTGCAGCTCCAAGAGAGGGCAGGGAAATATCTCAAGGTTGAAGAAAGTATGAGGAAGACCGTAGTAAGTAATGAGCCCACTGGAGGCAAGAAACGAAAAACTGATTTGGAGTATATCGCTAAGGACAAATATCCTAGAACCGAACAAAACCCTGATTCAACCCCCAAGAAGGGAGGACCTGGGCAAAAGTTCACTGAATACGCTAAGCTGAATGCTCCCAGAAGTCAGATTTTGATGGAGATTGAGAAAGACAGAGATATTCGCTGGCCTAAGCCCTTGAAGGCTGATCCCGCCAAGCTAGATAGGGGCAAGTATTGCAGGTTTCACAAAGATGTTGGCCATGACACCGATGAGTGTAGGCAATTGAAAGATGAAATTGAGTTTTTGATTCGAAAAGGAAGATTGAATAAGTATACTGGAGATGGAGGGGACAGAAATAATAATGGAAGGAAGAACTTTGAAGATCGTAGGAGGGACCAAGATGATCAGGGGCGGAATCCCCAACCTAGAGGACCAGTTATAAACACCATTTATGGAGGGCCGAGACCTCAAGGGCCTGTGATAAACACGATCTTTGGAGGTCCAACTGCTGCTGGATTGTCCAAAAATTCCAGAAAGGCATATACTAGAGAGGTTATGCATATTGTTGGAGAAGCCCCGAAGAGGGCCAGGACAGAAGTAACATTGGCTTTTGATGATTCCGACCTAGAGGGTGTGAAGTTTCCCCATGACGACCCGCTGGTCATAACACCAATAATAGGAAATAGCCCGGTTAAGAGGGTCCTTGTGGATAATGGTGCTTCTGTGGATATCTTGCTCCACGACACCTTTCTAAGGATGGGGTATAACGACTCCCAGTTAACACCAACCGATATGCCGATATATGGATTTGCTGGAGTAGAATGTCCTGTGGAAGGGATAATCAAGTTGCCAACCACCATAGGTACGGAGCCAAGGCAAGCAACGCAGATGCTGGATTTCGTAGTGGTAAAGGCTAGTTCAACTTATAATGCTATCATGGGGAGAACAGGGATACATGCCTTCAAGGCAGTCCCCTCTTCCTACCATTCAGTCATGAAGTTTCCCACCCGAAACGGGATTGGAGAAGAGAGAGGAGATCAAAAAATGGCTAGAAGCTGTTATGTGGCCTCTTTGAGGGCAGATGGAGTCGGGGGGCAGGTTCTTCCTATTGAAGATATGGATGTTCGAGAAAATGATGAGAATAGAGGAAGGCCAGCAGAAGAATTGGTTTCGGTTCCTTTAGATCCCAAGAATCCTGAGAGGATGACTTTCATTGGAGCCACATTAGAGGAGCCCCTTAGAGGGAAGTTAGTGAAATTTTTGCAAGAAAATAGTGATGTGTTTGCATGGTCAGCAGCTGATATGCCAGGCATAGACCCGGAGTTAATTACTCACAAGCTAAACGTGGATCCAAGTCGGAAGACAGTGAAACAAAAGAAAAGAAATTTTGCCCCGGAAAGACAAGAGGCTATAAAGCAGGAAGTGGAAAAGCTCTTAGAGGCTGGTTTCATTGAGGAGATTCAATTTCCGGAGTGGTTAGCAAACCCTGTAATGGTGAAGAAGGCTAATGGAAAGTGGAGGATGTGTATAGACTTCACCGATCTGAATGATGCATGCCCCAAAGACTGTTTTCCGCTGCCTAGAATTGATACTTTGATTGATGCCACCGCTGGACATGAGATGCTGAGTTTCATGGATGGGTTTAGCGGATACAACCAGATCAAAATGCATAAGGATGACATTCCAAAGGTATCATTTATCACTGACTTTGGTGTTTATTGTTATCTTGTTATGGCGTTTGGTCTCAAGAATGCAGGAGCCACCTATCAAAGGTTGGTGAATAAAATTTTTAAGGATCTTATTGGGAAGACTATGGAAGTCTATGTTGATGACATGCTAGTCAAGAGTCTAGTAAAGACTGATCATATAACCCATTTGAGGGAAGCTTTTGAGGTCCTGAGGTACCACAAGATGATGTTGAATCCCACGAAGTGTGCTTTCGGAGTAGGATCTGGAAAATTCTTGGGATTGATGGTCTCAAAGAGGGGAATTGAGGCTAACCCCGATAAAATAAAGGCAATCCTGGACATGGAACCCCCAAAAACTGTCAAGGATGTTCAGAAACTCACAGGAAGGGTTGCTGCGCTAGGACGATTCATCTCCAAGTCAGGAGACAAGTGCTTGTCATTCTTCAAGTCATTAAAGAACATTAAAGACTTTGTATGGAGTGAGGAAAATCAGAAGGCATTTGAAGAGTTAAAGAAGTATATGGGCCAGGCCCCGTTGTTGGCCAAGCCAGTTCTGGGTGAAGTTTTATTCTTGTACTTGGCTGTTTCAGAAAGCGCCTTGAGCGCGGTGTTGGTTAAGGAGGAACTGAAAGTCCAGAAACCCGTATACTATGTCAGCAAAATTTTGCATGGTGCTGAGTTGAATTATTCAGCCATTGAGAAATTCGCTTTAGCCTTGGTGATGGCTTCAAGAAAGCTGCGTCCTTATTTTCAAGCTCACCAAATTGAAGTGCTAACAAATCAGCCACTGAGAAATATCATTCACAGTCCCAAGGCAAGTGGGAGACTAATTAAGTGGGCAATAGAGTTGGGAGAGTTCGATCTCAAGTATAAGCCACGTATGGCCATAAAAGCCCAGGCACTAGCTGACTTCGTGGTGGAATGTACCATACCCAACCAAGAAGTCGGGGGGCAGGAAGATACCACACCTCAAGACAAGGGAGTCGACAATGGGGACTAAGGAGAAAGAATATTGGGTTCTCTATTTTGATGGAGCATCAAAAATAAATTCCAGTGGAGCAGGGTTGGTTTTGCAAAGCCCTGATGGATTCTTAATTGAGTATGCCATGAAGCTAGACTTCCCAACCACAAACAATGAGGCAGAGTATGAAGCCCTGATTGCTGGCCTTGGTCTAGCTGGGACACTTAGAGTCAAAAACTTAAAGGTCCGTGGAGACTCGAAGTTGATCATATCCCAGGTAAAGGGAGAATTTGAAGCAAGGGATGATACGATGGCAAAGTATGTTCGCCTAGTAAGGGCTGTGATGACCCAATTTAATGAATGCCATGTTGAACACATTCCAAGGGAAGAAAATGCTAAAGCAGATGCGCTATCAAAGTTTGCTTCATCTGAGATTGAAGAAAGTTCAGGAAGTGTGTACTTCCGTGTTTTGAAGACACGAAGCATAGATGTTAAGCTTGTGGCTCCCGTAGGCTTGGGGACGTCATGGATTGATCCCATCAAGGCTCACATTCAGACCGGTTGGTTGCCAAGCGATACAATTGAGGCACGGAAGTTAACTGTTCGAGCACTAAGGTACTCTTTGATAGATGGGATTCTATATAAAAGATCTTTCGTGGTTCCTTACTTGAGGTGTCTCAGGCCCGATGAGGCACGCTTGGCTCTTGAGGAAGTGCATGAAGGCATTTGTGGGCAACACTTGGGGGGCAGGGCCTTGGCTCATAAGATAACTCGTTTAGGCTTCTATTGGCCAGAAATGATGGCTGATGCCAAAGAATATGTAAAGAAGTGTGATCGTTGTCAGAAGCATGCACCAGTCGCCAGACAACCCCCCGAGATGCTGACCTCTATCAACTCACCTATTCCCTTTGCTATGTGGGGGATGGATATTCTAGGGCCTTTTCCTATGGCCACAGCACAAAGGAAGTTTCTGATTGTAGCCATTGATTATTTCACCAAGTGGATCGAAGCCAAACCTTTGGCCAAAATCACAACTAAGCAGGTTGCACAATTCCTGTGGGAAAACATTATGTGCCGATATGGAATTCCCCGTATCCTCGTCACTGACAATGGAACGCAATTCAACAATGAGGAATTCAAGAAGTATTGTGAAGAAAATGAAATTGAGTTACGATTCACCTCTGTGGCTCACCCGCAAGCCAATGGGCAAGCGGAAGTAGCAAATCGGATAATCCTGGATGGACTAAAGAAGAGGATCGAAAAGTCGAGAAATAATTGGGTAGATGAGATACTTCCCATATTATGGGCTTATAGGACTACCTGTAGAGTCACGACAGATGCAACTCCTTTCATGTTGGCATATGGGGCGGAAGCAGTAGTTCCTGTGGAGATATCACATTCCTCTCCAAGGATTCAGGCTTTCGATGAGAAAGAAAATGAGGAAGGGCAGAGATTAGCCCTGGATTTAATTGATGAAGTGCGAGATAAAGCACATGCAAAGATAGTAGAATATCAGAAAAAAGCTTCATTCTACTACAACTTAAGGGTTAAAGAAAGGTTTTTTAAACAAGGCGATCTAGTCTTGAGGAAGATAGAAGCATCTGGTGTAGGACAAAAAGGGAAGCTTGCCCCAAATTGGGAAGGGCCGTACAGAGTCAAGAGTGTTCAAGGTAGAGGAACCTACAAGCTCGAGACTATGGATGGTTTTGAAGTCCCGAGGACCTGGCACGCACAAAACCTGAAGGTTTACTACGTGTAAGATAGGCGAAGTACGATTCTCACTTGTCATTGTGACAAGTAGGTTTAAAAGCACCTGGAAGCTTTGCTTGCATAGGATTTTATATTCCAGTAGAATTTACATTGTCTAGTTATTATTGATTAGGGTCGAACCCATGCTATGTAAGGTTTTGAAAAACCAGACTTCAAACTGAAGAAATCGAAATTATTTCAACCTATGGATGTTTGAGTTGTGATAACACTGGTGTGGCCAATTAGTTCAAGCTTGAATGCATATTAAAGTATCAGAAAGATAAAGGAGAAAAATGCGAATAAGGAAAGAAGCATATAAAATAACCCCGGAGGGTAATAAGATCTGATACAAACAAAAGTCCAGACATAAATTAAGGATCAAATTACAGAATAGAAAAACTACTCCTCCATATGGGAGCCTTCATTCTCTTTCTCCTTATCAGCGCCTTCAGCGTCCTTCGCAGGAGAAGCGGGAGGAGAAGCAGTGTTAGGATCCAAGATGCGATCATCTGGCTGAGGGGAGTTAAAGAGGGCATCTATGCTGTCCTCCGACTCAGCCTGCTCAGGACTTATAAAGTCCTTAGGGTCGACTAAGCCCGGGTACTTCTCAGAAACCGCCTTCACGGCCGCGTCCCATCCCTGAGTAAACTGTAGGGAATAAAGACCCTCATCATGAATCTCCATGAGATTCTTAAACTTGTCAGAATCCATGTAGTCATCGATGAGCTTATCCTTATCGCTCCTAAGTTTCACCAGCTCGGAATGAGCCTGAGCCAGCTCCTCTTTCTTCGTGTCCAGCTTCTTCTCCAGGACCTTGGCTCTCTCCTCCCATTTCTTCATCTCTTTCTCAAACCCATCTGAGTTACCCTTCCAGGACCTAGCCTGAT
Source organism: Apium graveolens (assembly GCF_009905375.1). Classification (NCBI taxonomy): domain Eukaryota; kingdom Viridiplantae; phylum Streptophyta; class Magnoliopsida; order Apiales; family Apiaceae; genus Apium; species Apium graveolens. Next base: position 79,652,316 of record NC_133655.1, read on the forward strand.
GGAGGGCCGCCTGGAAGTAGGTATTACTCTGCAAAGAAATATGTATGAGTTAGCACAAGTTCTTTGGAATACAAGAAAGTTGGGATTCAAAGAAGGAGAGAAAGAAAATTACCGCAGCTTGGGCTTGAGAACCCAGAAGCTCAATAGTCTCAATATCACTCCCCGTAACAATGTCAGTAAAGTCATGGGGAGTGACGGAGTGATAAGACCAATCTTTAGCGTGTTTGGTGGATCCAACCACCGTATCGCTCCTCCTGAAGCCCCAGTTAGGCCTGAAGGAATGTGCCTTAAGTGGAGGATCCACATCGTCCCCCAGCTCGACCACCGGGACGTGGGGCTTAAGAAAAGAAGGACCGTCAGGTTTGCTCCTAGGGTCCCTGTTTAGCTTGGCCCTTTTCTGACGGCCTGACTCCCCCTCCTTAGGCCTGTTAACATTATTGATGGCCTCGCAAGCTGAAAGGAAAAGTAGAAGGAACATTAAAATCCAGAAAAAAAGAAAAAGTGCGATTAAAGAGAAGGAAAAATAATTACGCAGGTATAAATTTACCCTTATCACTGGCCTGGGAGAGACCAACTTTCTTCAAGGAAAACTCCTCTAAAAGGGTCCAGGTATCCGTTTTCCCATCATCTGAAATTAAGGCCTGGTAGGCCACCTCCTCCTCATCAGTCAATCTGATACTACCAGGACTACCATCTGATACCTTGCAAAATGGCCTACGGAAGAGTGTGGCCCAATCACCCCCAGCCCAGGTCAGCCTCACAAACTCATCCCTCCATTTAGGATTGTTCTCGACTATAGAGTTACTATCAAAGATATGGGGAACTTTGGGTCGTTGGCGAATTAAAACCCATCCCGGTTGACTCATGGAGCTATTATAGAATTGGAAAACTTTCCTAAAGACAGCTACGGAAAGAGGGAAGTTATTCCTGAGACAAAGGACCATAAAACAGATAATATTCCTCCAGGCGTTGGGAGGGAGTTGACAAGGGTTGATTTGTACATCGGCTAATAAACGAGGAATAAATTCGTGGAATGGGAACCTAAGACCTGCGGTCAGGGCTCCTCGATAAATGAACAGGGTATCCCCCTCCCAATTACAAGTCCTATCCCCAGGGGCGGCTGGAGTGATCCTAAGGTGGGGTGGAAGTCTGTACAAGGTGTTCATAGATTCTATTCTACCATCTAACTCATGAAAAGTGTTACCATGATTATACGAATCTAACTCAGATAGAGAAGGATATTCATCACCTCTCGAGTTAATCATGTCAATGAGAGAAGTATATGGAGATTGAATTTGAATGTTTGTACCTCTCTTAGAGACATTCATCTTCTGCAAACGAGCCAAGTCGCGGTCCGCCATTGATGTGCTTCGTTTAAAAGCTTGAAACCCAGAAATGCTTGAAAAACGGTGGAAGCTACGGTGGCTGTGAGCTCGCCGGAAATCGCCTACTCAAAGGGAGAACTCTAGAGAAGTTTATGGGAGAAAATGAGAAATGAGAAGTGAAGTGAGGATCCTCACTTCACACTACACTTATATAGGCGAAAAGCTCGGAATACGAGGCGTTTCTAGGCCCATTCAGACAGGCCCAACCTAAAGGCCCGTCTACAAGAATTATCAGGAACAATCTAGAAGCTCCTGTGGAATTTAAAAAGTCAAAAATCGACCAGAACCTTAATATGGTTCGATCAGAGTCCTGATCGATGCAAAAGAGAGTCCTGATCGATATCTTATTCGAGCAGGAGGGAAGAAATCCCCTAAGTTCGATCAGAGTCCTGATCGATGCAAAAGAGAGTCCTGATCGATATCTTATTCGAGCAGGAGGGAAGAAATCACCTAAGTTCGATCAGAGTCCTGATCGATGCAAAGAGGAGTCCTGATCGATATGAGTCCTGATCGATATCTTATTCGAACAGGAGGGTAGAATCCCCTAAGATCGATCAGAGTCCTGATCGACGCAAAAAGGATCCTGATCGATAACTCATTCGAACAGAAGGGAAGAAATCCCATAAGTTCGATCAGAGTCCTGATCGATCCGGAAAAGATCCTGACCGATTCCTCAGTCGAGCAAGAAGGAAGAAAAACGTTAAGATCGATCAGAGTCCTGATCGACATAGAAGAAAGTTCTGATCGATATGCTATTCGATCAGACTGGTCAAAAGTCACTTAATTCGATCAGAGTCCTGATCGAAATCGATCAGGAATTTCGTCGACCAGAGTATAAGATCCTGAGCTAATTCGATCAGGAATCCTGATCGAAATCGATCAGGATTTCGTCGACCAGAGTGTAAGATCCTGAGCTAAATCGATCAGGAATCCTGATCGATTTGGTTGCATCCTGATCGTATCGATTTCTTCTGCATCCTAATCAATTTTGTATGCATTTTAAACCAGAAATTACGGATAAATCCAGAAAATTGCGGATAAATCCAGAAATTACGGATAAATCCAGGAAATTACGGATAAATCCAGAAAATTGCGGATAAATCCAGAAAATTACGGATAAATCCAGAAAATTGCGGATAAATCCAGAAAATTGCGGATAAATCCAGAAAATTAAGGATAAATCCCCGAAATTAAGGGAAAAATCCAGAAATTAAGGGAAAAATCCAGAAATTAAGGATAAATCCCAGAAAAATTAGGATAAATCCCAGAAATTAAGGGAAAAATCCAGAAAATTAGGGAAAATCCCAGAAATTAAGGGAAAATCCCAGAAATTAAGGGAAAAATCCAGAAATTAAGGATAAATCCCAGAAAAATTAGGATAAATCCCAGAAATTAAGGGAAAAATCCAGAAAATTAGGGAAAATCCCAGAAATTAAGGGAAAATCCCAGAAATTAAGGGAAAAATCCGGAAATAAGGGAAAAATTCCTGGAAATTAAGATAATTCCTGAATAAAAGGAAAAATTCGTTGTGAATGTGTAGGTCGCTCCACACTTTACGGAAAAACGAAACCCTGTAAGGGAACAAATAGACTTAACTTCTGCGAAACCTAATCAATGTTTCCCAAAAGTTGGGGGGCAAATGATAGGGATAAATAATTATGTTTGTATAATTAAATACTGCATTAATTGTACAAACTGTGGGCTGCCAGGCCCAATAAAAAGATATATGATACTCAGACCAGAAAGGTTGAGCCTGATGGACCAGATCAGGTCTGATGAAATAAAAAAGGCCCAAAAGCCCTGATTATTAATTAATTTCGTAATTAATTAATAAGGGAGAAATCAGATGTTGAAAAGAGTCCCGATGAGGATATAAATCCTTAGAGATTAGCCTCAAGGGGACCTAAAAAGATAAGGAATCAGCTTCCTACTTCCTAGGACTCCTAAGTCTATCCTAATTCAGAGGCTTATCCACCAAGTCTCCTATACCAAGTCCAATTCGAGGACTCTCACATCTATATAAGGGGTCTCACCCCCACCAATCAGAACTACGTTTTTTGGCTTGATTCTCTAATTCACAGAGATACGTAGGCATCTCGTAAAGGCAGATTGAGCCACGAAACACGAGAGCAGCCATTAAAGGCCTTGAGCTCCCGAATCTTAGTATTAAATACAGCAAGTAATAACCTTGATTTCTTATCCATAACAGAATTGGAAAGGATTAAGGTAATAACAACCTTTAAGAATCAGTGGAGAAATTTTTCAGAAGTATATAGACAATGATTCTGGTATTAATAAATGGTATCTTGATATGCCCTGTATCTAGGGAATACAGGAGGAACGATTCGAGGATAACCTTAGAGGTTTTACAAGGAGAAAGGTAATATTCAAAATTCTCAAGAATAAAAATGTTGATAAAGGAAATATGACGTAATTATAATGATGCCAAGTGGGGCACGTGTTAAACCACGAGAAAGTATGGATCGAACCAGTAAAGGTCGAAATTGTTCAGGCAATTAGGGCCTAGGATAAAATGTTCTAAGTATGATTGAGAGTCAGTCGTGACAGTGATTAACCTCTAAAGACTGAGGCAATAACTTATGGAAAAATGGTGATATTTTTTTTTACTCATCAGATTTTAAGGAAAACATCTTCACACAAGCAGTGATTGGAAATGAGGTAGAAATTTAGTGAAGGTGGTTAAAATGACATTGATTGTAAGGAAATATTACTATCAAGAAAGGCCAAAGAGGTGGCCGACACTTTAAGTGTAAGAGGACAATTATAGGCGCTCGTGCCAGAGGATATGATAATGGTTAAGGTTGTGAAGGTTGTATTATGGTGTGGAAGATTGACATTCCTTCTGATGATTGTGTGATACTCAACCGTGATAGTAGTTGGGTAAAGATTAATTTTTGTAATCACCGTGAGCGGGCTATCTATCTTAGAGGGTCAATCTTAAGATAAGCCAGGACCATGTTACGAAAGGACTAAATGAACCTTTGAGCTTTATGTCTCCTAATAAAGACATATGGTTAATAATGGTATTAACCTGCTATCGTCGCTTTCATTGAAACTCTTCTGCAATTTTATCTGCTTCATGTCATATGTACGTCAAGTTCAGGAGTGTTCTTCATGAATCATGAACGGTGATCATGTTACCTCCTTAGAAGAATTCGATACGAGATGTATGGACTCCGTATGGTTATCTATTAAGACTTCATGGAAAATGAATGACTACAGTAGGTCAACGATGGACCCTAGTAGTGCAGGAATGATTCTGCGGTTAATGAGCCAATTAATTACAACCGTAAGAGTTGTATTGGAATGGATGTAGAGATTAAGTACCACTAATCGGGTTGTGGTGATGTATAAGTTATCATTGATAGACTAATTAAGTCGATTATCTACCTATTGAATACTTATTCCTTCTTATCAATAGAGAGTCGTATTACTATGAGGAAGGTTGCAGTGCAAGCATAGAATTTTAGTAACGGTGATGTCTAGAATGAAAACCCAGATTCGATTTTCGATGTCGAGGGAGTTTCAAAGGTGATTGTGTATAAGCTCGAGCAAGAGCATGGGTCCATAGAATGATGGATGGAATAGTAAATATTTAAGCATGTAAATGCGATGTTATAATACTTGATGTTGATATAAATACACATATGGTTTGTTCTCCTATACAAACCTCTATAGTTCAGAGGTAGGTTCCAAGCCAGATATTTGGTGGCATAATTTTTTTCACATATACAATTCTCTTCAATTCGTTCTTTTCTCTTCTTTTCATTTCATAAAAGCTGAGAAGAACAACCCTTCCAGAAGGGGAGGTATTGCCGAATGACTATCTATCTGTGTGATAGAAGCCGAGTAGGATACCATATATTGTTTAATTGCTTGTCAAGTACTAAAGGCTGGCCACTTTCTGTACTAACTATGCAATGTAACAAGTGTTCATGATCATAGTGATCTCTCAATAATTCTTTTACTTCTATATGAAGGACTAAGCTTTCGAAGATAGAAGCAGCTGAAAAAGGAGTAGTAAAGTTGTGGTGGTATGCGAAATGGAAACACATTCGTGATACTAAGGTTGACGAGGTTATTAAAGGTTATAGAACGCTAACAAGCAAAAGTATAACCAGTATAATATTAGGAACGGAAGGTAGTAGCGATTACGAACTGGAAAAGAATGGGTATTGAGAAGCAAAAGCTCTAATGCTAAAAGCTATAATGAGAGTCTGTGCAATAGACTTGAAAAAAATTGGAATGATCACTTAACACGGATTGAGTTTTCTTACGACAATAGATCTTATGTCATTATCGAGTTGTCGCCTTATGAGATCCTTGATGGAAGACAATGTCGATCTCCCTTATGTTAGGATGAAGTTGTAGAGCGCAAGATGCTCGGACCCGCAGTAGTCCAAAAGACCAAGGATATAATAGATCTAATCCGAGGAGAC